>NC_061862.1:17754814-17823487 GCF_907164915.1 Impatiens glandulifera | reverse complement strand
TTATATTATTATTATAATTAATTATTATTATTATTGCATTTTTTTCAACCTTAATCTTTATTTCTCTTTCATTGCATTTTTTTTATTCCAACTTCCAGCTTTATTATTATAATATAAAGTTAATAGTTATTTTTAAATATTATTAATTTTATTAAATCAAAATTATAATGAATAATTTTTATATATAACTTTTAAAACCTCTTTTTTACATTTTAAAACGGTATTTAGATTATTATTATTATTATAAATTATTATTAATATATAATAATAATAAAAAGTATTATAAATTATTATAATAATAATAATTATTCTTATTCTTCAAATTATTATTATTATCCTTATTATTATTAAAAATTATTATTATTATTATTATTAATATAATATATAATAATAATTATTAAAAATTATTATTATTATAAAATAATGTTAATGTTATTAATTATTATTATTTTAATATTAATTATTAATTAATATTATTATATATATTATTATAAATTATTATTATTATTAACATTATTATTATAATTTTTATTATAAATTATTATTATTATTATTATTATTATACAATTTATTATTATTAGTATAAAATATTATAATAATAATAATTGTTATTATAAAATATTATTAGTTATCATTATTATTATTATTATTTATTATTATTATTATTATTAAAATTATTTTATGATAATAATTATTATTAATATAATAATAATTATTTATTATTAAAATAATAATAATAATAATAATAATAATAATAATAATAATAATAATAATAATAATAATAATAATAATAATAATAGGTGGGAGATGATTTATGTGAAGTAGATGAAATTACAAATTACAGTATTATTAAAATAGTTTGTTTGTTTTTTATATTTATTTTTAATTCATAAATTTTTTTAGTTAATAAGTGTTGGTTAATATTTATATTGATTTTATAATTATAATATTTTTTTTATTTTAAAAATAAATTTTTATTTTTATTTATTTAATTAAAAATATTTTTATTTATTTATTTAATAATTTAATAATTTATAATAACTAACATTCCAATAATTTGTTAGTATTTAAGAATGAGACAATATCTTTTCTTATATATTTTTAATAAATATATTTATATATTTTTAATAGATATATTTATAAAGATAGTTAATTTGTATTCATTTAAATACAAATATATATATATATATATATATATATATATATATATATATATATATAAATTAAAATATTTTCATGATTTACATGTAAAAATTGACCTATTATATTTAAGTGAGTTATTAAAAAAATTAAATATATTTATAAAATTAGAAATTTAATTCTTATTATCTGTTTATTTATGTGTTAATAAAATTTATATTATCTAATAAATAAAATAAAAAATTGTCTAATAAAATAAAAATAAAAAGTTTTGAAGTTAACCCATACTCTCACCACAATTATTTTCATTGATATATTATGTTATTATATATTTCTTTTATTATTATTATTATTTTATAATCTAAATATCCATTATAATATATATTATAATTTCTATCATATTTTATAATCATATATTTATATCTATCAATATATAATATTTATATTTTATATAATAAAATATATCAATTTTAATATATATATATATATTAATTTTTCATTAATATAAATCAATTTATATCTTAATTATAATAAATTATATAATATACATAACATACCTATATTAATTTATTATAATAATATATATTTTACATTTAATCATTATTATTATAAATTATAATTATTATTAATTAATCTTTGAATATACTCATTTATTATATTATTACATATTTATTAACTATATATTTCTTTTATTATTCTTATTTTAATTATATTTTTAAAAGTAATTAATATTTGTAAAGAGATATTCTACACGTTATTTTTTTTGAGATTTATTATTATTATTTTTATATATTATTATATTAAACAATAAAGGGTTAAAGAATTTTAAAATAAAAACGAATGGGCAATGAAAAAATAAGCCTAAAAATTATTTAGATTGAGATGTCGGTTGTGGGTAAATGATGAGGCTTAGTTTTAAAATATGACCCCGATTGATTGCACAATTTTTAACTTTGATACAATAATCTTTTGAAGAGGTCAAAATCCAGTCCGACCGGATTATTCTACCAAAAACAAAATTGAAAATTTTCAGTTTTAAGTTATACGATAATTATGTAGTATTCTTTCTTTATTTTCTTCTTCAGTTTGTTCACCGATTGCGAAGGTGTATGTGTAAAGAGAAAGAGAAACTTGAAGAGAAAACTAACGAACTGATCTGTGCAAAAAAACATATCTCTGATCTATGAGGATAGAGAGAGAAAATCTTTCGGTATAAAATTTGTGAAACAAAATAAGTTTTTACATTTTAGCTCCATCAGCATCTGCGGCTGTCAAGAAGTTTTTACGTAGCTATCAATAACTATCATTTCATGGGTCACTTCCTAACTTATTTATAGTCTGTTACATCCTATACTGTTTTTTTACTCGTTTACATTTTATATTGGTTTTTTTTTTTTTTTTTTTAGAACGAAAATGGGAAAAAGAATTAAGTATGTAGTCCGCAAACATACTTAATCATTTAACCAGGCGCAGAACTTGCCGCCTGACGGGCTCGAACCCAGGAACTTAGGCTGTAGATCTGGTGCTGTTGCGCGAGTGATTACACCGATAGTCGGCTGTAAATCCAGTGTTTGTATATGGGTGATGGAAGACGGACGCGAGATAAAAACTCAGCTAGAAGAAGCTGAGTTTCGATCGAGATATGTTTGTCTTCTTCTTTTATTTAAGAAGAATCTTTTAAAACTTAAATTATAATTGTATTTAGAAATTTACTTTCAATTATTTGTTAATACAACCTTCAGATGGAATTAAACCAACTTTGATTCATTATTAAACAAATTTCTTCTAAAAAAATCCGAAACTTCGAGCTTCTAGCTTAAGCTTTAATAGTGGTTTCTCATCCAAATGGTCTTAACTCTTTTTTTTTTCTCCCCCTTTGCAATAATCGGGATATCTTATTATAGGCAACCCAAGTCTTCAGGATGTCTTCAAAGTCTTTAACTTTGGCTGAGCTTCATTAATATATTGTCTTTTTGGCCGAGATCTTTTTTACAGGTTTTGGGACACTTCCAACGACTGGGCGAAATGATCACCTTCTCTTGATAGTCTCACGACCATACACATATGGTCATCCTAAGATGTTACTGGTTAGTAACTCATATGAAAGTTGCTAAAATTTTCATGTTCTCTTACATGTCTCATGACATTAAACCCTTAGGCATTTATACATGACTAAATCTTGAATAGTCTATTGATATTCATGATAGATATGAATTGATGTTTCAATACCTATGATTATTTCTATCTTATGAATTTTACGGGTACTTTATTGAAATTTGTAAAACAAGATTCCAAGAGTTATCATTGTTAGGATAATTACCAAGGAAATATCCCTAAAGCAATGCTTGTAAGCACCTTGACGAAATGTTATATATAACATCACCAGGTCACTCCAGCATCAGAACGCTACAGATTCTATCTTTCTAAACTTCCTCATTATAAATTGGACAAGATAACTTAAAGTTAGATGTCATACTCGAATTAGTGTTTTCAAAACTAGACTGTTGTATTTAGACTCGATTCGAGAGGGGAACTATGTAAGCACTAAAATTCTACAGACCAAATTTATAAAATTAAAATAATTATTTTTTATTTATTTTCGAATAAATAAAATCAAAATAATTAACCCTCGAGGCCAAAACTTAATTAATACAATTAATTAAGTAAAATGGCAAAAAAAAAATAAAATTATTTGGGATAAATGTTGTACTCATTTTATCTTAAAATAATTTTAAAAAAAATCAAGAGATTAAAATAAATAATTTAGGATGAAATGAGATACCCATTTCATCCCAAAAAATTATTTATATAACCCAAAAATATACAAAATAAATTGGCAAAATTTGTCATATTTATTTAATATTTTGTGTATTTAAAAAAGATAAAAATTAAAGTCAAAAGGGTGAAAGAAAAATCATTTTCAAACAAAACTTTAAGGTTTTAAATTAAAAATTAAATATGTAATCGGGTCTATCCGAATTACAAAAATCCAGTTACAACCGAAACTAGAGCCTTTGGATGGATGCTAGATTTTCATCCAATGCCCAAGAAGCACCCGTTATAGCTGAAGGAATGCGCATCCACGAAGCAGGCGATCCACTAACGGGCTGAAACGCAATGGAACACACGAATCATAATGGAAGGCTGACGAAATGCGAACAGAATGTTCCGCATCTGTGTATGTACTTAATACGACATCGTTTTGAACCTTGATCATCTCCTTCGTCGCGATTGCCGAAAGGATAAGAACAGATCCATTTTAATTTTTTTAAGATGAAACTTTCTCCACAGTCAACCATTTTGGCTGATTCGAAAGGTGGAATGATCACCCTACCACGATGATCATTTTCCCTACATCAATAGGGATGAATCATCCTTATTTCAATCAATTGATCCAAGAATAGTCAAAACACCATTGAGTGTTCTTGACTAATTCAATCCACTTGGATGGATCAACCGACTTCGGAAGACTATAAATAACATCACTAAATAAATCTGAAGCTAAGAGAAAACATCTCAATCCTCAAATAAAATAAATTCCAAAATCCGTCATTAATGCTTAAAGCTTCTGAATTTTAGAAAATCTATATAAGGCTCTAAAGCTTGGATCTATGCGTCCCAAAAGCTTTCATGAGGTTTAAGGAGTGTTCTTCAATTCTTGATATGCTTTCAATCATCCTTTAATTCATACTTCCAGATTGAATTTGAAATTTTTATATTTTAGTTTCATAAACTTGTATGTTGTATAGTTGTTGAACTGTAGGATTGGAAATTAATCTTAAAATCATTTCCATGTTTTATGTTTATGTTAGAATCAATCAATCAACCTCAAACAAAAAACCCAAATGATTATCGATCAAAATGTCTAAAATGAGTTGATTTCAAATCCGATTTAAATTAATTAAACATAATGAATTTAAAGATTATTTATTTGAAAATAGAGTCGCCAAATAATTTTTAAAAAATCAATAAAATGTTCATGTATAAATGTACTTTATACCATAGTATTCATAAATGGTTCGCTATTTGGCTACGCTTGGAAAATGACTTTTGCGTTATGTCCTTTGCGCCGTCGAAGACAATTTTATTTATAAAGCAAAAGTCTGGCAATCAAAAGTTTTATTTATAACATTTATTTTTTTAATTAATAGTCTGGGGTCCTAAACAAGGATAAGTTTAGATTACGTAAAGAATTGTACAAAATTATTTTAAAAGTTGTATATGCGATTGCGTTGATATTAGATTGAGTAAGAACCCTGAAAAATATCAGAAAATTATTAGAATTTAAAAATAAATTTCAAACTAAGCCTTAGCCAAAATATTTATTTGAGAAATATTCCAAAATATTTAAAAATCAATTTATGACCTTTCGGGATTATTTGAAAATGAATTGGGGTTCCAAAATTATAAAAATAATATTGGATTTTGAAAGTGGAACCAAACAGACCTTAAGACTAGAGTCCTAGGGCTTGGGTCCATTTATACTAGTCTGGGCTCGTATAGACTCGGTCCAGACTGATGGTGGTCTAGATCGGGGCTCGGGACACTCGGTCAAATACACCATTAATGCTAGGAGAACCTGGCATAGTGTATTGAGGTACAATTCCACATTCCTCTAGGAATTTAGCAAATGGTCTTGGACATTCTTCTACTGCTCTATCATATCGATCATAGTATTCACCACCACGGTCAGATGTGACGACCTTAATTCTTTTACCAAGATGATTTTCTACTTCAGCTTATGCCTTAAAAACGTCCAATGCTTGGAACTTCTCACTTATGAGGTATATGTAACCATATCTTGAATAATCATATATGAACGAAATAAAATATCGTTGACCATTCCAAAAGGTCGCAGGGAATGGCCCACATATATTAGTATGTATGAGTTCTAAGACGTCTGTAGTTCTATTGGCACCCAATTTTCTTACATTTGTTTGTTTTCTCTTAATACATCCAACACAAACCTCAAAATTGGAAAAATTAAGGTAATCAAGAATTCCATCACTTACAAGCCTTTCAATTCTGTGTTTAGATATATGACATAAATGTTTGTGCCACATTGATGTAGAATTCTCAATTGTTAATTTTCTTTTAGTACCGCGTGTACTTGTATACAAAGTTTCATTATATGAGGCAACTGTATCAAGTAAATATAGATTATCATAAACTGACAAAGAACCAGTTGCAATAATACTTGAATTTAAAGAAAGACTAAACTGATTATTCCTAAATAAACAATAAAAACCAAATTTTTCCAAAACAAAAATAGAAACCAAATTCCGTCTAAAAGACATTACAACAAAAGCGTATTTAAAATCTAAATAAGAACCAGTTCTTAATAATAATCTAAAGTTCTCAATAGTCTCAATTTCAACTGATTTTCCATCACCCACAAATATGAATCTTTCATCATTACTTGGTTTCGGCAGCTCAGGCAACCCTGCATAGAAATACTAATGTGAATAGTAGCACCAGAATTTACCCACCAAGTGTTACTCGGTACTAAAGTTAAATTAACCTTAGAGCAAACTAAAGTAAGAATGTCACCTTTCTTTGCACGACACGCGTGATATTTAGTGCAGTCCCTCTTCATGTGTGTGGTTTGCCGACAAAAGAAACAACAAAATTCCTCATTTTCTTTAGTTTGTTGTTTCTTTTGTGCGGGATCGCTTACAATTTCTTTAGGGTTCTTCCTTTTATTTCTTTGATCCCTGAAGTTATTTGTCAAAGTCAGATGAGCACTTTCAGTCCGATCTTGCTTTAATCTCTCTTTCTCTTGCACACAATATGAAATGAGCTCATTAAGAGTCAATTTCTCTTTCTGACAGTTATAATTTACCTTAAACTAGTTAAATTGTGTAGGAAGAGAGATCAAAACTAAATGCACGACCAGTTCATCAGAAAACTCTAACTTTAGTGCTTTTAGTTTTGAAGCAATGTGAGACATTTCCATAATGTACTCCCTTATATTTTATTTTACTTTATATTTCATTGAGGTTAAGCCGCAAAAAACGTGTTAGTTTCAGCTTTATCGTTTTTTACAAAACGTTTCTCAATTTCCTCAATGAATTCCTTAGCATCAGTAACTTCAGAGATATAAATCACCCCTAAATGTTTCTGTAATTCCTCGCTTAACGATCATTAAACACATGCGATTTAATCTTTCCCACTTTTCAAGGTCCCGTTTTTCATCAAGGGTACCCTCAGCCGTAATAGTGGGTCGATCAATCCGAAGCGTAAGGTCTAAATCCATACAACCGAGGATAGTCAAAACATTTTCTTTTCGGTCCTTAAAATTTTTCCATTCAGTAGGAATCGAATTAATATTGGAAGATATTGAAGAAGCAGAAGCATTAACTAAAATCATAAACACATATTTTATCCAAATATAATTAGTATTTATGTTAAGATTTGTCATCAAAAAATAAATTATCTTGCACAACGTTAAAAGTTAGTCTTTTGACAAAAATCTTAACTTGTAAATGATAATTTAGTGTTATGATCAAATATTGACAATAAATTATGTCAAACAATAATTCTATCTTTAGACCGAAATATTGTTCAGATAAAAAAAATTGAAAAATTATCACATATTTATCATTACATGTATATATTTAATCCGGCCTAACAATATTGATCTATCTTTGGGCCGATATAATATCTCTATGAATTAAAAATATACTATCATTTAAAATTCTTAACAAATTAATCTACACAAAAGATGATACTTTGGTAACATGTTTCAATTACTCTGTTTTATAATAATAAACTCTTTCCATCTTAATATAATCTTAATTTTTTAATTTTTATTAATTTTTTTTGGTGTGGTTTAACTTTATATCACCAAAATAATAAAAAGTTTTTAAATAATATTATATATTTTTAATAAAATAACTGTCTCTTACATATTTAATATAAATATAAAATATATATTCAATAATATATATATATATAATTTTTTTGGTGTGGTTTAACTTTATATCACCAAAATAATAAAAAGTTTTTAAATAATATTATATATTTTTAATAAAATAACTGTCTCTTACATATTTAATATAAATATAAAATATATATTCAATAATATATATATATATATAACCGGTTGTAAAAGTCATGACTTTTTCGGATTCCATATATATATATATAATAAAACAAATAATAAATAAAAGTCGGAACTTTTTCAAATTCTATATATATATAATAATAGGCCTTAGTCTAATAACATAATAATATAACTTAATTTTGTTAACTTTATTTTATGTAACAGCAAAATGGAAGCAAAATTAGAAACTCAAGAGTGAGTTTAAATTTGTTTTAAAAATCGTGATTTCTTCTTAATCTTAACATTAGCAGATTAATATAGAAATTAATAATTTTTTCATAACATAATCTTAGATTAACATATCAACAATTTCTTCCTATCATAATTATCATAATAGTATTAAAATATTAAAATGTAATCATATCATAATATTAACTAAATAAAGATTGACTTTGATACCACTTATTTGGTATATATATATTTTTATAGTTATGATCTATAATCTTAAACATTATATTAGTATTTATCTAGACAAAATAAGATTTATGTCATTGACTTGACGCTTTTGAGTTATCACAGGTTGGATCTTTCAATTCTATAGACTGATGTCATTTACCATAGCTTTTGAGTTATCACAGGTTGGATCTTAACATTCTATAGATCGTTTCTCTTATTTCTTCCTAAGGGACCACAATCCTGTTTATACTGTTTTTTATTTATTTATTATTTAATCCATAATAAATAATAAATAAATATTCAGTTTCTATCCATAATTAATTATACCATACTAATAACCAAACATTAATCAAACATGACTTAACTCATTAACTAAAATACTTTAATAGATCACTTTATTAATTGGGTTATATATATATATATATATATTTTGTTGGGAGATGCAAGGATACGTAAGAAGAGTTAGACACCTTTGTTGCTCGGGTTGGGCGCATGTGACTCTCTCGGTGTAAAGGGGGCACTTTATCAACTTAGCCAGGACAGTTTGACTGTATATAGTACGAGGGATTCACTTTGTACCAAGACTCACATTTTTTATTCTCTTGTCAAACTTTGGATGTAGCAAGGTAAACTTGAGCTATCTTACCTCCAATGATGTAGACTTTCTTTTTTCTCTTTCTATTACACAAACTCCATTTTCAAGTCAAAATAACGGACTCGTTGGTTCCATTCTTATGCTGAAATGGCAATGTAGCATGTTCACCCCCACCTATCACTAGAGGGGTCTTGAACTTTTCTAGAAAAATCAATGTTATCTTTTTGCAATATCAAAATTCAAAACCATCAACTATTACTTCTCTTTCATTTCATTGCATTTTTTATTTATTTATTTATTTAAACATACTACCTATTTTAATTTAGTATTAGTTTCCCATCTATACTATATATGTAAGATCATTTGCATCTTTTCCACTCAAATCATCTCTCACCTTTATATTATATTATTAATATTATAATAATAATAATTATTATTATTATTATAAATATAATAATGATAATAATAATAATTATTTTTATTATTATTATTATCATTATAAATTATTATTATTATAAATTATAATAATAATAATTATTATTATTATTATAAATTATAATAATAATTATTATTATTATTATAAATTATTATTATAATTATAATTATTATAAATTATTATTATTTAATATTATTATAAATTAATATTATTAATAATTTCTCGTGTTTTAAGGTAAGAAATTGCCTGAATTCCCAACCCCAAAAGATTAAGTTCTAATGTTAGCAGAGCGTGTCAGAGGCTAAAAGGATATCCCATATGTTAATTTAGACCATGCATATTTAACTGCAAACATCTTAACATACATGCATTTTTCTTTCCAGTCTTGACCATGATCATCCTTGTGAATATTAATTACTTTTATGTACAGAAAATTAATGAAACCGTTGGCAAAAAAAGGAGGGGAGGAGATGAAGATGAAGAAATGAAGAAGTATTTATCTAAAAAAAACAAAGGGAAACTTTTTAAAAAGTCGAAGAAATATTAATTAACTGGTCGGGTTTGCTCTTCAATCTTGATCTCTTATTTTAAGTAAGTGTAGATATTGAATGTATAGGTTTATTAAACAGTTGTAATTTGTTTTCTACCTACCATCTCTGGTGAACTCTTCCCAGTTATTTATGCATTGTTTATTTGTGATTCTTTTGTTAAAGAAAACTATTTTTTATCTTAAATTTCCTTGTGTATAAAAAAAAATGAAGAAAGAAAAACCAAAAATACCCTAAAATTATATTCCGATAAGCTTACGTTCTTTTGTTGTTATAATAACATTGTTATAATTGTGAGAAAAGAAAAATTATGTTTGTTTATAAAAAAAATCAAGTCAACCCTGAGTATGCCACGTATGCATGATGCATCCCTATACTATAGGGAGGCATGACAAGTGTATCAAAGAAGTACATACGGACATGTACACTAGACTGCCACGTCATTAATCATTAAGGACAAAATGGTACGAACACACGATTATCTACATTTTCTAACATGTCATTTAATTCGATCCCCCTAATTTGTCTTCATCAATAAAATAATAATAATGTCATTTTCAATCCTCAAAGGGAGTTATAAAACTTTTTTAATGTTGGGGTTATTTGAAATTTATATTAGATTAAAAAATAGATTATTTAAATTTTTTAATAGGACTTGAATACAATAAAAAATTTCTTAAGAAGAGCTAAAATAACAACATCTATCAATAGGACATAGATAATTTCAATGAATTGTAAGGAAAAATAGACCCATCTAAAATGTTACTTTTTTTTAATGTGTGTTGGAGATGCATTTTCTAATTTTATTTTATTTTTTAGTTTTATGTATACCGTTGTGTTATTTGATTCGGGATTGATGCTTTGTGGTTGCTGCTAAAACCACTCTTATTTAAAAAAGAAAAATATCAACCAAAGCATCAAATTAAATGAATATTTTATATAACGGTACGGTTCATGCAAGTTGGATTGTTAATTTGTAAGACAGAATTTGACCCAGTATACATTCTCCTCCCTATATAAGGAAGAGATTCAAGAACTAATCTCTTCACTTCAAAAACAAGAAAAAAGATATATATATAATTGAGAAGGGTTATTTGAAATGGGTGCAGTTAATCGAGTCTTGTTTAGCTTCTTGATCATAGTCTCCTTCTTGGCCTCACAAGTTCATTCGGTGGTCCCTGAAGAATGCGGATCCGATCAACTTGGCGGATGCGTTAACAAGTCCAAGGCCTTGCCTCTTAAAGTCATCGCAATCGCGGCCATTCTCGTAACCAGCATGATCGGAGTCAGTCTTCCTCTCGTAACTCGGTCTGTCCCGGCTCTTAGCCCGGACAGGAGCCTGTTTGTAATCGTCAAGGCTTTTGCCTCCGGAATCATCCTCGCCACGGGCTTCATGCACGTCCTTCCCGACTCCTTCGACATGCTTTCTTCGCAATGCCTCCCGGATAAACCGTGGCATAAGTTCCCTTTCACTGGCTTCGTCGCCATGTTGTCATCCATCGTAACCCTAATGGTTGATTCCGTGGCCACTAGTTTGTATAGCAAGAAAAACGTGGCAGTTATAGAGGTGGATGTTGAAGACCGTGAGATGGATGTGGCCGTGTCAACCGGTGGTGGTCATGTCCATGGCCACCACCACGGACCTAAAGATCTCGGAGAAGCCTCCAAGCTTATGCGCTATAAAGTGGTGGCCATGGTACGTATGATTTTATATATATATTTTTGTTTTTGTAAATGGTTTCGGTGTAAAAAACTCAAATCCATGACCGTATGCATGATGCAGGTGCTAGAACTTGGAATAATTGTGCACTCGGTTGTGATCGGGCTTTCAATGGGAGCTTCGAACAACGTTTGCACCTTAAAACCATTGGTGGCGGCCCTTTGCTTCCACCAAATGTTTGAAGGAATGGGGCTCGGAGGATGCATACTCCAGGCGGATTACACTTTCTTGAAGAAAACTATAATGGTTTTCTTTTTCTCGGTGACGACTCCTTTTGGGATAGCGTTGGGGATTGGATTATCGAAGACATACCGAGAGAATAGCCCGTCGGCATTGATAACGGTGGGGCTGTTGAACGCCTCGTCGGCGGGGCTACTAATCTACATGGCCCTGGTGGATCTTCTTTCGGCGGATTTCATGGGTCCAAAGCTTCAAGGAAGTCTTAGGCTACAGATGAAGTCCTATGTTGCAGTTCTCCTCGGAGCCGGTTTGATGTCACTCATGGCCAAATGGGCTTAATTAATACTCAAAACAAACTTGTCAATAATCTATATATGCGTTAATTGTGTGTTCGTTTGGGTGATTTCACTAAAATTGTGATGCTTAATGTATGAATATCTTTTTTCCCATTAAGTCAACCTATAAATGTCGACACTTATGCAATATATATATATATTCGTCCGCATGCTTTTCCTATGTCACGTAAATAATTTACAATGGTATAAGTTTATTATATATAAAGTTTATATTTTGATATATAATTTAAACTATTATTTATATAAATGAAATTATTTATATTTTGATATATATTTTAAATTATTATTTTTATAAATTTAATTATTTATAATTTAATATATAATTTAAATTTAATTTTTTTTTATAAATTTGATTATTTATATTTTAATATATATATATATATATTTACATTTCAATTATTATTTATATAGTTTAATAAATATTAAATTTATCAATTAAAATATAAATAATCATATTTATAAAAAAATAATTAAATTTAAATTATATATCAAAATATAAATAATCTAATTTATAAAAATAATAATTTAAAATATATATCAAAATATAAATAATTTAGTTTATATAAATAATAATTTAAAATATATATCAAAATATAAACTTTATATATAATAAATTTTAAATGTAAAAAAAATAAAATAAAAATAAATAAAACTAAGTTGAAATAGTAAATTAGGTTAGTCTGAGAATAAAATTAACAAACTAGGTTAGTTTGGGAAAATGAACGTGAAACTAGGTTATTTTGGGAAATAGTCCGATGATGGTAGATATGATTTAGACAATTTTAATGTTAGAAGTGAGATAAATATTTATTTTGAATGATTTGTATTTATAAAGTTTAAAACATTTACAATAATTTACTATTTTATAGTTAAATATTATTTTTAATAATCAATTTATGTAAATCTCTAGTAAGACAGTGAAAACGGAGAGTTTATGTAAAATTGTTAGACCACTATAAACTCGTAACCTAAAAATAATATTTAACTATTAAATAATAAATGGATCAAAATATTTAAATATATATATATATATATATTAAAATATAAATAATCAAATTTATAAAAAAAATTAAATTTAAATTATATATTAAATTATAAATAATTAAATTTATAAAAATAATAATTTAAAATATATATCAAAATATAAATAATTTCATTTATATAAATAATAGTTTAAATTATATATCAAAATATAAACTTTATATATAATAAATTTTAAATGTAAAAAAAATAAAATAAAAATAAATAAAACTGAGTTGAAATAGTAAATTAGGTTAGTCGGAGAATAAAATTAACAAACTAGGTTAGTTTGGGAAAATGAACGTCAAACTAGGTTATTTTGGGAAATAGTCCGATGATGGTAGATATGATTTAGACAATTTTAATGTTAGAAGTGAGATAAATATTTATTTTGAATGATTTGTATTTATAAAGTTTAAAACATTTACAATAATTTACTATTTTATAGTTAAATATTATTTTTAATAATCAATTTATGTAAATCTCTAGTAAGACAGTGAAAACGGAGAATTTATGTAAAATTGTTAGACCACTATAAACTCGTAACCTAAAAATAATATTTAACTATTAAATAATAAATGGATCAAAATATTTAAATTTTATAAATAAAATTTATTCAAAATTTTTAATAATTTGTTCGAAACAACATTTTTATCAACAAATTAAATCATCAAACATTTTTTTCATTTTTTCATTTGATAACATTAAAATTGTTTAAATTATTCACAACATCAATATCATTGTAACCATGTCTCTATATTTCTACTTTATTTTCATTATTTCTTCACACATTTTTTATTCATTTTCTCTATGTTTCAGTAAACTACATATAAATATTTGAGGATAATTTTACTATCATTTTCTTAAGTTATCCTTATCATTAGAATAAACATCTTCTATGTACTTGTCCCAAGTATTTGTATGTCCTTTATCTTAACGTTGTACATAACAAATATCAAAGTTATTCATTTTTTTCCAACACAATTCTTACTCTTGATGTGAACATGTAGACAAAGAAAAATGTTAATGTTCTATTTTCAAATCTTGAATAATTAGACAAGTTAAATATATTTCAAATATAGGTATAAAGCAAAAACATACTATTTCAAATGAACTCTAATTTCATTCACATAGAGACCAATAATAAAGGATATCGAACCAAAATTGGCCAATAAAAGCCTAAACCTCTCATTTTATTTTATTTTGTAAAAAAGGACATTGGAGGTTGTTCCAAGAAGTTCAAAAGCTTCATTAAGTTTAACTTTTCTAAATCCATTATAAGTTATCATTCTTTTTATAATACAAGTTACAAACAAGTTTAAGTTTTTTTCACATATGAGTTCTATGAGTTCTTGTACTCTATATATTGTGTTGTGTTTTGAATTGATGATTGTAAATTTATTCTAACATGATTTAGAATATTTATTTCGAATTGGAATAAATCCCTTCACTTTAAAACAAAACGCCCAATTTCAGTTTCAAAATTTAAAACAATTGAGTTGTTTTTTTTTTTGAAAAATGTCCATGCAAATTATATAAATGAGAGTCGTTTAAGCACAACCACAAAAGCATAACAAGAAAAGAAAGAAAGATAAAAAACAAAAATAAAAACAAACAAACAACGTGACATAAATATGTTCACAAATGACCAAAGGGTATTACAAAAGAATAAATTTTAACGAGCACGGAGATCTTCAATAAGAATAATGAGTTCCCCGACTGTATCAACTGATTTTCCCAAAGAAACTTCCCTGATTGTCATAATAATAGAATTATGAATTCATAATTCTTTGGGTTGCTATTTTTGAGCTCTAGTAATTATGAGCATTTTAACCATCCTCGATCAAATTGGTTAATATTTGCCAGATTTCAAAATTTGGTACTTTGTGTAGACCTGCATTTGGTGATCTAGTTTTGGTTCTAATAGGTATAAGAAAAATTTCTATAAGCTCAAAATTTGTTTTGAATTCAGAATTCACAACGATCCCCCAACGCAGCACAGTGAATGACCACATTAGAATTCAAAAAATATCAACATGACAAGAGGAAGTTTCCTATATTTTACTTGGATCAAAACTAGTTGGAGGCTTGGGAGACGAAACCAAAAAATATCTGATTCACTCATGTCGGGAGGTTGAACCTTTTCAAATAATCTGACCGAAGATGACTTCACGCCAACCTCTTTTTCGACCGAGGATCCCCATCTGCCTCACGACCGAGAGCTTGCCCAACGATCGAAAGCCCATACGCGTTGGCCTCAAACCCAACAACTTAATGACATGTTTGATTCCAGCTTTACGCCTCTTTGTGTTTTTTTAAACATTTTTAAGGTTTTATTTGATTTTAAAAATTAAAATAAAATACTTGTACACGATAGAAATTGCTCAAATTAATTTTAAATTTTACACTGTTTAATGTGCTCTTATTTATTTTTTATATGGAAATTTTATATTCTTTAATTGATATGGTTTGAAGGTCAATTTTGAAACGGTTCAATAATATTGTTCTAGGGTGGAATAACATAATAGTTTGCGTGGGTCAATGTTATTTATTGTATTGATAGTTTGTCTTATCTCTAATTGGGACCTCATTTTATATAATAAAATTCCGTCTAGATATATTTTTCATTTGGTGCTCACAAAAGGGGATCACTCATAATAATTGAGCAATAACACGTGAGGGATCAAGAAGACCTGTCGTAGTTGGAATATGTCTATGGCATGATGAATCACAATCCACTAGCTTCTTCGTTGTCCGACTAACACTAATATACAAGAGTAAGAGCGGAATTATGATTTAAAATCTATAAGGGCTAACTTTTATAATAAAAAAATTATATAACATAATAATAACTGTATTTGTTTCAATCGGATATATAATGAAGAATAATAAATTATTGGTTTAAAAGAAAGACAAAAAAAACAATCATCATAATTACTAACGGTTTATTAAACCGTTAATTAGTTAGTAATTGATTAGTTAATATTGAACTCCTATATAAAAGAGATATGTAATTGTTTGAAAATAACTTTCAATAATACAATTTCAGTTTACACTTCTCCTTCTTCAAGATTTTAACATGGTATCAGAGCTCCAATGTTAAGAGATCTTGGAGATCTTGGAGAGTTTTCCGCAGCCTCTATCGGTGGCCGGAGCAGCCATTGAAGGAGGGATTTATTTCATTCTAGTATTATTAAAGAATAAGTTGAACAATAATATGATGAAACGATGATGATCAAGATCAATGTGAAGATCATGATCTTGATGAAAGGATAATCAATGTCTACAACGAGGCTAGTTGCGGAATGTATGTTTCTAAGGTTGTTCAAATGAATCTGGGCTTAATCTAGTAGTGTCGGGCATAAACGTGTTCGATTTAAAGTTTAATATTGCCTCTACCGGAGCTAATCAATCTGTTACTTCCCTTGTATAAATTCCCTCGCTCGCTCGCTTTACCTTATCTTATTGGGTTTCAATTTAAGAGTGATTCACATTTACTCTGTCAAAACTAAACCAAGAAAGATGACAATTGACATGTAAGCTTGTTTGGTATGGAGAGACATTTCTACTCTCAAACCTCATCCTCAATCAGGCTTTCATGACGATTCAATAGGCAAGAAAAAGCTATGGCTGAAAGACAACAAATCGACTACTTGTGCATTTTCTTGTATTTAACTCACGGGGAAGAGAGAAGAAAGAGAATTCGATCCTACAATGGCGCAACTCCTGAAGCATCCAGTTGCTTTCGCTTCTATGGTTCCCAAAGAATTGGCACTCTTCACAGCCGGTGCCATGGTTGGTGCCGCGGCAAAGACAGTTACATCACCTCTTGACCGTATCAAGATCATTATGAAGACTCGTGGATTAAGGACTAGGCAAGAGGCAACTAAGAAGGGTATTAGTCTTGTTGAGGCATTTGCATTGATAGGAAAGGACGAAGGGCTTAAAGGTTTCTAGAAAGGGAATCTTCCACATGGGGAGAATGATGAACTCTTTGTCATTGAAAGACTTGCAGCTGGTAAAAAAACAGTGTCAAGATATCAGGAATTCACACCAGAGATTTCAAAAGAAAATTGTCAAGAAGAACCAACTAGGTTTGATGAACTTAAGGAAATGTTGATGCACACAAATGAAGCAAATGAGATGCATGCTGGAGAAGTTTATGGAGAACGAAACTTTAATCTCGTCTTTTTCAACTTGGTTGACGAAAGGGGGAATTATCTTAACCTTTTAAAAAGTTGGTATGTTCAAGATGGATTCGATTGACGAAGATTGTTCAGAGATTGTGTTGTCTACTTTTGGGTAGTTTAAATGATGCGGGCTGAATTATCTAGTCTGGATAAAAATTAAAGAATGCTAAATTGGCTTCCTTAAAAAATATTTGTCGATGCAAGGACGGTTTTGTCGGATAAAAATAAGATTTTGAAGTTCTTAAAGCCGTGGATAAAGATTCTCTTGCAATTGCCGAAAGAAATGAGTTTGTCGACATGATTTGTCATACCAAAAAGAATGCTAAATTGGCTTTCTTTGAAGAAAAAAACGAAAGCTGCAAAGGTTGAAAGCTGATGGCTAATGAAGAAAAAAACAATTCATGATAATTGTTGTGGATTGGACTAACGAAAATTGAGCTATCTATATTAGGTAGTTCGGAAAAATGGAACTTGCTGAATTGGGCTTGCTCGGCTGTCTATATTTGGTTGAAAAAAAAATGAGCTTCCTGAATTGGGTTTGCTCAGCTGTCTATGTTGGGTAGCTGAAAAAAATGGAGCTTTCTGAATTGGGTTTGCTCGGCTGTCTAAATTGGATAGTTAAAAAAAATGAAGCTTCCTGAATTGAGCTTGCTGAAGACGATGGCTGCATGATCGTAGTTTGATGTTTCATTTGTTGGGCCTTTTGGGTCTAGCCCAATCAGAAAATTAATTAAATGAGAAAAACCTAAGAATGCTTCTCATTTTATCACTTTTAGAAAGAGAAGCCATTCTGCAAAGAAGAGAATAAACAAAGGAGAATAAACAGAGGAAGAAGAAGAGAAGAAGGCAGTAGATCTCTTACATTTTCACCTTCACGTTCCAATTTCTTATTGCCTTATATCTAGACTAGCTTGAGTCTAAATGAAATTGGTTTTCTTTGTTTTTATGCCTCAACTTTGGGTTTAAAGTTGAGAAGAACATTTGTATCTGTTTCTTGCTTATAGTGAAATTTGCTGGTTGGCCCCGTGGTTTTTTACCCTCCAGGTTGAGAGGGTTTTCCACGTATATCTGGTATTGTTTTGTTTTGTGTTTGATCTTCTGTTTTAGACTTGGATAACCTGTGAATTTACCCATTTCACATTGCTAGATTACAGTATAAAAATATGCTTCGTATCAAAATTTCCAACAAGTGGTACTAGAGCTGTTAGGTTTATTTTTGAAGAGTGCTTTTGTAGGTTGAGATGGAAGGCAATAGCACAATGATCAGGTTGACAAATAATAACTGGAAGATTTGGAAATCCAAGATGGAGGATATCCTTTACTGTAAAGATTTGTATGAGCCGGTTGAAGGAGATAGTGCGAAGCCAAAATATATGTCTAACAGTGATTGGACAAAATTGAACAGAAAAGCAGTTGGCACAATCAGACAACGGCTTGATGATAGCGTGTACCACCATGTAGCAAGTGAGAAGAGTTCACATGAGTTGTGGAAGAAGCTGGAGTCATTGTATGAGCAAAAAACAGCAGTTAACAAAGCGTTTCTGATTCGAAAGTTAGTAAATCTGAAATTCAGAGAAGGTGCAGGTGTTGCTGAGCATTTAAATGAGTTCCAGAGCTTGATTAATCAATTGTCAGTGATGGAGATGACCTTAGAAGATGAGTTGCAAGCTTTATTGCTCTTGGATCATTGTCCGACAGTTGGGAGACATTGGTTGTGACAGTCAGTAATGTAGCTCCGAATGGTGTTCTTACTATGAGTATAGTTACTAGCAGCTTGTTCAATGAGGAGACAAGAAGGAAGTCAACTAATACAAATAGTTCACAGGCCTTGTCACAGAGAACAAGGGAAGAGCTAAATACCGACAACAATCAAGAGGCCATAGCAAGTCCAGAGGCAGATCAAAATCTAAGGGAAGACAATGTTATCAATGTGGTAAAGAAGGTCACATGAAGAAAAATTGTAGAGCCTAAAAAAGACTACAGAATGAAAACAAAAATCAGAAGAAAGATGATGAGATTAGAAATACCACAGCCACAGTAACTGCAGATGATGTAGTGATTCTTTCTTGTGAAAAAGAACAATATCTACATGTAGAAAGTCACCAAGGAGTTGAGTGGATAGTTGATACAGGTGCTTTCTATCATGCTACACCAAATAGAGAGTTCTTCATGACTTACAAGGCTGAAGATCTTGGTACAGTGAAGATGGGTAATACTAGTCACTCGAGTATTGTGGGTATTGGTGATATTTGTTTGCAGACAGAGCTGGGACATCAGTTAACACTAAAAGATGTGCGACATATTCCTGATTTGCGTCTAAACTTGATATCAGGTGATGCATTGGACAAAGATGGATTCAAGCATTACCTTGGTAGTGGAGAATGGAAGCTCGACAAAGGATCAATGATTGTAGAAAAGGGAAGTCGTGGAACTCCTTATACAGAACCCATGTGAAGATACTCAAGAATGGGTTGAATGCAGTACAAGCTGAAAACTATCTAAATATGTGGCATCAACGTCTCGGCCACATGAGTGAGAAAGAGCTACAAATTCTGGTGAGGAAGCTTCATATCCCCTCAACCAAAGATGAGGTTTTGGGTTTATGTGACTACTGCCCTTTTGGTAAGCAACACAGAGTCTCTTTTAGTCAAACATCAGAAAGGAAATAGAATGTGTTGGACTTGATTTATTCTGATGTATGTGGTCCTTTTGAGGAGGAGTCATTGGGTGGAAATCGATACTTTCTAACATTTATTGATGATGCATCTAGAAAGGTATGGGTTTATTTCATGAGAACGAAAGACCAGGTATTTAATTACTTTCAAGAGTTTCATGTCATGGTTGAAAAAGAGACAGACAATAAGCTGAAATGTCTTCGCTCTGATAACGGGAGAGAGTATACCTTCAAGGAGTTTAAAGCATATTGTGTAAAATATGGAATTCGACATGAGAAAACAGTGCTTGAAACTCCACAACACAATGATGTGGCTAAGAGAATGTACCGCACCATTGTAGAAAAGGTGAGATGCATGCTGAAGATGACAAAGTTGCCAAAACAGTTTTGGGCAGAAGCAGTTCGTACAGCTTGCTATCTCATAAACAGGTCACCCTCTGTTCCTTTGAAGTTTGAAATACCAGAAAGTGTATGGTCTAAGAAGAATATTTC
Organism: Impatiens glandulifera; assembly: GCF_907164915.1. NCBI lineage: Eukaryota > Viridiplantae > Streptophyta > Magnoliopsida > Ericales > Balsaminaceae > Impatiens > Impatiens glandulifera. The sequence continues at coordinate 17,802,635 of NC_061862.1, read as the reverse complement.
ATACTCGCATCTAAGGTTGTTTGGATGCAAAGCATATGTGCATATTTCAAAGGAGCAAAGATCCAAGTTGGATGATAAAGCAATTCCATGTATTTTCCTTGGGTATGGAAATGAGGAATTTGGGTACAGATTATGGGACCCAGAAAAGAAGAGAATTGTTAGATGCAGAGATGTTGTGTTATTCGAGGGTCAGAATAGGATAAATCCAGAAATCATTGAGAAGTCAGAGAGAGTTGATGAGTCCATAGAACTCATACCAATTCCTTCACATGTACAGTCAACAGTAACAGATGAAGATGAACAAAATGAAGAAGCCACTGAGGAAACCTCTTACATGAATGGTAGTAATGATGATGAGACTGTTTATGATGTTCCTGAGCAGGGGGAGCAACATCGTCAAGAGGAGCCAGAAGAGCCCCCATTAAGAAGGTCTAAGAGAGAGAACCAACCTTCTAAAAGGTACCCTTTTTCAGAGTATATTCTATTGACAGAAGAAGGAGAGCCAAAAAGTTTTCAGGAGGCACAAGTTCATAAAGATAAAGCTAAGTGGCAGAATGCAATGAAAGATGAGATGAAGTCATTGCAAGAGATGGGCACATATAAGCTGGTGGAACTTCCTAAGGGCCGAAAGGCATTGAGAAACAAATGGGTGTTCAAGCTAAAGAGAGATCAAAATGGAGAAATTATGAAGTACAAAGCTCGACTTGTTGTAAAGGGTTTTGGATAGAAACATGGCATCGACTTTGAGGAGATTTTCTCACCAGTGGTAAAGATGACTTCCATTCGTGCAGTGTTAGGTCTAGTAGCTAACTTAGACCTTGAGCTTGAGCAACTTGATGTAAAAACTGCATTTCTTCATGGTAACTTGGAAGAAGAGATCTACATGGTGCAACTAGAGGGTTTTGAAGTGAAAGAAAAGGAGAACATGGTTTGCAAATTGAAGAAGAGTCTATACGGGTTGAAATAACCTCCGAGACAGTGGTACAAGAAATTTGACTCTTTTATGATGAGTCATGGGTACTAGAGAACCAAGGCAGATCCGTGTGTTTACTTCAAAAGATTTTCTAATGGAAAGTTTCTGATCCTTTTTACTTTATGTTGATGATATGTTGATTGTAGGACATGATGCTGAGAAAATAGCAATGTTGAAGAAGGAGATGTCCAAGACATTTGATATGAAGGACATGGGCCAAGCACGTCAGATATTGGGAATGCAGATTACTCGTGACAGAAAAGCTAAGAGACTTTGGTTGTCACAATAGAAGTACATTGAAAGGGTGCTTGAAAGATTTAACATGCAAGGAGCAAAGGAAGTAAGTTGTCCACTTCCTAGCCATTTTAAATTGAGCAAGAAGATGTGTCCATCAACAGAGAAAGAAAATGATGAAATGTCAAGTGTTCCATACTCCTCAGCTGTAGGGAGTTTGATGTATGCAATGGTTTGTACTAGGCCAGATATAGCGCATGCAGTCCGTGTGGTAAGTAGGTTCCTCTCTAAACCAGGAAAACAACATTGGGAAGCAGTGAAGTGAATTCTTAGATATCTAAGAGGCACTTCCAATTTGTGTTTGAGTTTTGGAAATGGTGAAGCTGTGTTAGAAGGTTACACAGATGCTGATATGGCTGGAGATCTAAATCAAAGAAAATCCACTTCGGATTATGTGTTTACTTTTGCAGAGGAGCCGTGTCATGGCAATCCATGTTGCAGAAATGTGTGGCTTTATCAACAACAGAAGCAGAATACATTGCAGCAACTGAAGCTGGTAAGAAGTTATTGTGGATGATTAGATTTCTCTTAGAGCTTGGTATGCAACAAGAAGATGCAATTGTTTTTTGTGATAGCCAGAGTGCCATAGATTTGAGCAAGAATGCTACATATCATTCCAGAACTAAGCATATTGATGTGAGGTTTCATTGGTTAAGAGATGTAATAGAAAATCAACAGATGAAGCTGAAGAAAATCCACACGGATAAGAACCCATCAGACATGTTTACGAAGATTGTTCCAAAAGACAAGTTCGAGCTCTGTTGTCAGCTTGTCGGCATGAATACCAAGTGATGACTTGAAGATCGGTGTGCCTCTCTTCGTGGGCTGGAGGGGGAGATTGTTGGGCCTTTTGGGTCCAGCCCAATCAGGAAATTAATTAAATGAGCAAAACCTAAGAATGCTGCTCATTCTATCACTTTTAGAAAGAGAAGCCATTCTGCAAAGAAGAGAAGAAACAAAGGAGAATAAATAGAGGAAGAAGAAGAGAAGAAGGCAGTAGATCTCTTACATTTTCACCTTCAGGTTCCAATTTCTTGTTGTCTTATATCTAGAATAGCTTGAGTCTAAATGAAATTGGTTTTCTCTGTTTGTATGCCTCAACTTTGGGTTTAAAGTTGAGAAGAACATTTGTATCTGTTTCTTGCTTATAGTGAAATTTGCTGGTTGGCCCCGTGGTTTTTTACCATCCAGGTTGAGAGGGTTTTCCACGTAAATCTGGTGTTGTTTTGTTTTGTGTTTGATCTTCTGTTTTAGACTTGGATAACCTGTGAATTTACCCATTTCACATTGCTAAATTACAGTATAAAAGTATTCTTCGTATCAAAATTCCCAACATCATCGACTTATTTTGTCAAGGTGAAACTTTGTTTCTACTACGTTTCTCTTTTAGGGGAGGATGTAAAAATAGTGACTAACCGTTTATTAAACTGTTAATTAGTTAGTAACTGATTAGTTAGTTTGATTAATTAGTTAGTATTGAACTCCTATATAAAAGAGATATGTAATTGTTTGAAAACAACTTTCAATAATACAATTTCAGTTTACACTTCTCAGTTTTCAAGATTTTAACAAAAGGGCTAACTTTTATAATAAAAAAATTATATAACACAATAATAACTGTATTTGTTTCAATCGGATACATAATGAAGAATAATAAATTATTAGTTTAAAAGAAAGACGAAATTTTTTTTTTTGCCTTTCTCTCCAAATTTGACATTAAATAAGTTATTTAATTTTAAGATTTTCAAAAATTATAAATGGAACATTTATATAATGAAAACGATTTATACAAACACAAATAACTATAAAATTAAAATTATACAAACTTGATGATAAGAATAAATTTTAATCTAAGTTGGTAGAATACTATCATTGGTTTTTTTAGTATTAGAACTTACAAGAACTTACAAGAACTTTGAGCTAGTGAGAAATAAAGGCTGAATAAATTATATTGCTGGGCTAACCTATTGTTTAATTTAAAATGATAAATTAGGGATATTTAATTAGAAATAATAGATTAAATTAGGGGATGTTTAATTAATAAGAATGAGAACTATGCGTTGCTTGATGTAGTTGATAGTATCATCTTCCATCGTCTCAACGTTATTCTCATGTTCTTGGAGAAATACAACATAGTCATCTGAAATAGCATTTTTCATTTCTCTTGTGGATCTTCGTAATGATATTAGTTCTTGAGACTGTTGAGTTTGTTCTTGAGGAATGTTAATTCAGATCTTCTGCTACCGATTGCCGTGTTCCCCTGTGGCGGACCAATCAGATTGCAACATTATTAATTTAATAATAAATCAATCTGGGGAGGAGACGGAGGGAGGGAGGATCCGGAATCCGTGTTTCGGCCCGGGTTCACACCAGACGCCGTTAACGGCAGCGCCTGTTAACGCCAGGAAATTATATAATATTCATATGACACCCAGATAAGATATCTTCGCTCAGGTTCCGTGTCAGAGGGAAGGGTGAGATGCGATGGGAGCGAAGATCTACACGCCCGTTGCCATGACCCTCATGTAAACCCCCCATACCCACCCATGAGAAGACCGCCTGTCGTTCATGAAAATACACTTACACGTCTATGTAAAGACCAAATTGACATGGATTTTATATTTACGTTTATTAAATATTAATTTAATTTATTAAAAAACACATGCAGCGATATAATATTCGCTTCAATAAATTCATTCATTTTTTTCTAGGAATTTTTATTTAATTTTTTTATTTAATTTTTTTTGCCTCGAGACTCTCTGGAGCGAAGATATATTTGCTTCAATTAATTTTAATTAAAACCTCATGTAAACCCCCCAACCCACCCATGAGAAGACCGCCTGCCTGCCATGGAAAGACACTTACCCGTCTATGTGAAGACCAAAATGACATGGATTTTATATTTCCATTTATTAAATATTAATTCAATTAATTGAAGATGACATGCAGCAACCGAACAAATCTTCGCCTCAATTCCTTGGCTATTTTTTTTTTTTATTTTTTTTTTTTTGGCTGGAGACCCTCATTAGCGAAGATATATTTGCTTAAATTAATTTCATGAAAATACACTTACACGTCTATGTAAAGACCAAATTGACATGGATTTTATATTTACGTTTATTAAATATTAATTTAATTTATTAAAAAACACATGCAGCGATATAATATTCGCTTCAATAAATTCATTCATTTTTTTTCTAGGAATTTTTATTTAATTTTTTTATTTAATTTTTTTTTGCCTCGAGACTCTCTGGAGCGAAGATATATTTGCTTCAATTAATTTTAATTAAAACCTCATGTAAACCCCCCAACCCACCATGAGAAGACCGCCTGCCTGCCATGGAAAGACACTTACCCGTCTATGTGAAGACCAAAATGACATGGATTTTATATTTCCATTTATTAAATATTAATTCAATTAATTGAAGATGACATGCAGCAACCGAACAAATCTTCGCCTCAATTCCTTGGCTATTTTTTTTTTATTTCATTTTTTTTGGCTGGAGACCCTCATGAGCGAAGATATATTTGCTTAAATTAATTTCATGAAAATACACTTACACGTCTATGTAAAGACCAAATTGACATGGATTTTATATTTACGTTTATTAAATATTAATTTAATTTATTAAAAAACACATGCAGCGATATAATATTCGCTTCAATAAATTCATTCATTTTTTTTCTAGGAATTTTTATTTAATTTTTTTATTTAATTTTTTTTGCCTCGAGACTCTCTGGAGCGAAGATATATTTGCTTCAATTAATTTTAATTAAAACCTCATGTAAACCCCCCAACCCACCCATGAGAAGACCGCCTGCCTGCCATGGAAAGACACTTACCCGTCTATGTGAAGACCAAAATGACATGAATTTTATATTTCCATTTATTAAATATTAATTCAATTAATTGAAGATGACATGCAGCAACCGAACAAATTTTCGCCTCAATTCCTTGGCTATTTTTTTTTTATTTCATTTTTTTTTGGCTGGAGACCCTCATGAGCGAAGATATATTTGCTTAAATTAATTCTAATAAAAACCTCATGTAAAACCCCCATACCCACCCATGAGAAGACCGATTGCCTACCATGTAAAGACACTTACCCGTCTATGTAAAGACCAAAATGACATGGATTTTATATTTCCGTTTATTAAATATTAATTCAATTAATTGAAGATGACATGCAGCAACCGAACAAATCTTCGCCTCAATTACTGGCTAGCTTTTTTCTTTTTTTTTATTTCCGTTTATTAATACATGTTAATTCAATTAATTTAAAATGACATGCAGCGATATAATATTCGCTTCAATTAATTCATTAATATTTTTTTTATTTAAATTTTTTTGCTGGAAGAGAATATTTGTTCGCCTAGACCATGTTCAATGTAAAATGGATTGAATAGTCGCTTCTCGAGAGAACACTTATTCGCCCCTGGTCCCTGTGTCATGTGACATGGAATGAATAGTCGCTTTTCGAAAGAAGACATGTTCGCCCCGGTTACATGAATATATATACCCCCTAATATGATTATTTTATAATCATTTCCGCCTGATTCATCTCTCTCTCTTCCTGCCTCCTTTCACGGCGATTCGTAACCGGCTCCCCGTCGACCGAACCTGAATCCACATCTTCACGACTCCACAATAGTACGTATTCCTGAATAGTAACTTTTCATATTTAGGATTATGGAACTACTAAACTAGATTCTGTTATGTGATGTTGTTGTCTCTTTAATCTTTAGGAAACCCTACTCTCAAAATGTCACCTTCACTGTAAATCAATGTTATTTAGGAAAAATTACCTAGTGTTAGGTTTTGGGATATTATTTCCATGAAACCCTAGTACATACTAACCAAGACCGTTTTTTTTTTCATGCACGTGCAGGCAACCGCCTCAGCATCCGTCCAAAACTTTGGCAAAGACTGGATTTTATGCCCAAATCAATTAACAAGTGAAGAGATAGTACTCTTCGTGACATTTCTCCCTTTTTTTCCATATTGTTTAAGTTTTCATCCTGTTTAATTGAAATATTTATGATTGTTCTTAAACAGCACTTGATGCAACAATATGCTAACACATGTGGTGCCACGGTGACAATGAGGTGGCGAGACGATGTGACCCACGTCATAGCATCCACCGATTCTAATGGTGGATGCGGTCGCACTATCAAAGTATTGAAGGGCATATTGAACGGGAGTTGGGTCCTTACCATTGATTGTGAGACTCTGTTATTCTTAACCCTTTACTGTTAACTCAATATTCATTTTCACATATATGAAACTAAAAACACCTATTGCTTTTATACAGGGATAAAATCATCAATCAGATTTAACTGTTACGTGGACGAGGAATCATACGAGGTGCAGCGAGATAATCATGGGACTGTGGGCGGTCCAAGAGCTGGCAGAATGCGGTATTTGAACAATGTAAGTTTTGTCTTATTCCTACTCCTCCATGTGATATTCAGTTGTCCATGATTATTAATAATGTTTTGTATTTTCTTTCAGCTGCCGAAACTCTTCGACAGTTACACCTTCATATTTGTAGGGGAATTCATCCCGGCTTACAAACTGGATCTTATGGGGTTTGTAATTGCTGGAGGAGGTACAACTAAAGAAATGGAGAATCCATTTGTCGAGCCCGAGGACGACAAAACTATAGTTGTATACGACAAGTCTCGGCACGATGTTAATGAACTTGTTTGGGTATTTGAGGCAGAGAATCCTCTAAAGACATATTTGGATGTGTTTGGTGTTCCTCACACAAGCTTGCTAGAATCCATTGCTGCTTGTGATTTGCAGTCTTTGTTTTTGTAATAGACATGTGTTGGTTGAATTTGTTACTGAATATTTGAATATTTTGCATTCTTGAAAATTCAATGTCATATTTGATTTCAGATTTATCTTTTTTGTTCTTCGAATTGTTTTTTTTTAAAACATCAGCCTTATATTTAACTAAATCTTGAAACATTAAGAAATAATGTATAACTTGAAGTATAAATTTGATAAATAATTAATATTTTTTAAAACAACTGTCAAAATAATATTTCTAAAACAATTGTCAAAATAATAATGTGAAGAAATCTTCGCTTACTGATTGATTGATTGATTTATTAATTTTATTTCATAATAATTTTTGTCATTTAATTATTAAAATGAAATAATTTTTTTAACAAGTCACCTCACCGCCACCTAACACCTGCCACCTTTTCATTAAATGCTGCATGCAGCAAGCCATGCTGCTAAGCTAGACAAAGTTTGTACTCTTCTCTCTCTCACCTGTACGACCATTTCTTCGCCGGAGTTATACTACATTGTCTACCATCGACCTCTCCTTCGCCGGAGACTTCATTATAATATCAATCCATCTTCCTAAATTATAAAATGGTATGTTTTTGAATGTCATCTATACCTTCTTTACTTTTCGTCCCAACCTTTTCTATGTTTTTTGAATACTCGACATGAAATGTTCTGTTCTGTTTGATTATCAGGAAGGAACACATATCAGCGAGAATGATATGGACGAGAATGATATTAATGATTTAAGGTAACATTGTTTAACTTCTCCAATTTTTTAGTGCACATGTAAGCGAAGATCTCTTCACTAATATATTTTTAGATAATATCTTATAAAGCGAAACTATATTCGCCTAATATTACAATCTTCATAATGTTGAAGTGAAGCTTTCTTCGCTTATATTGTTTTCATCTTACAATAATCTACAAGTTCTGGTTAGTTGAACCTTTATTTTCCACGTGTTCAAATTGAACAGCGAATCTGCTACTTGTCGTCGTCAATTGAATTTCGATGGAAACGGCCAACCTTTGGAGGACATCGAAGCCAACTTAATTCCACTTTTAGGTAGAGAATTTGAGAGTGAAGAAGAAGGCTACGTATTCTACTTAGCATACGCTAAACTAATAGGATTTGGTATAAGGCGCAGTTCAAAACATGTAGACAACGAGGGTAAAATACTGGATAGAGTTTTTTGTTGTAGTGCACAGGGTGAACGGGAAAGGACAAACGTGATGTCTATGTGAAACGTAGACGTTCTGTGACTCGGTTCTGTTGTGAAGCGAAATTGAGGATAAAGAGGGCAGACAATGGAAAGTTCCAAGTGGTAAATTTTATCAGTGATCATAGTCATCCTCTTGCAAGTCCAAAGAAAACTCACCTGTATAGATGCCATAGGAATATTTCTGCAGTTGCAGGCTTACATATCGAGATGGCCACTAACGTGGGAATTCCTCCTAAGTCATCACATGCTCTAATGTATAAACAAATTGGTGGAAGGGAGAATCTAGGTTTTCTTCCTGAGGATTACAAAAATTACCTGCACGAAAAGAACCAGAGAGTGTAATTTTGGGGAAACAGGGGGTGTATTAGAGTATTTGCAGAAAAAACAATCCAATGATCATGGTTTTATAATGCTTTTCAACTTGATGCGGACGATTTGATAACGAATATTTTTTGGTGTGATTCCAACATGCGGTCCGATTATTCATACTTCGGAGACGTGGTCAGTTTTGACACCACATACAAGAAGAATAATGAAGCTGATGGGAAGCGCCAACTGTGGGAGATTCCCTGGGATGGAAAACATCTCAAGAGATAACTCAACACGTGTATGACCCCAGTTATGCGTGAGAGAGCCGATGTGGTCGCTTCAATGGAGATTCCTTGAAGCTGGAGATGCCGATGAATAGTGTTAAAATGTACAAATGTTTATGAAACGTAGAAATGTTTATGAAACTTGTAATGAAATTTTGTACGTCGAATTATAATGAATATTTGTTATTTATATTTTCATGCACATGTCATTAAACATTTATAAAATATCGAATTTGTTAGAAATAATAAAGTATTATCATATCTACTCTTCTGGCTAAGTATACATTTCCCATAAGTCATATCATTGCCATAATTTTAATTTGACGTGACATGTAATGTAAAATGTTTTGGCGCTTCTTCAATCATTCAACCATTACTTGGATTTAATATACAAGCGAATATATTTTCGTTGAATGTGGTCGACCTCAAATATGAATATCAAGCGAATAGTATTTCGTCTCGTAACAATGTTGTGTTTAATATAGAAACTTACAGGCGAATGATTCTTCGTTTTCAAATTCATTAGAGTATGACATGAAAGTGGCACAAACAATAATGTGTAACTTCAAAGATGGGATGCGACTTCATCTTCGTTTTCAATCACATGGTTAAAAGTAATACACTAACAAAGAAACGAAGAAATGTCCGTTCGATTTACTGATTAGATACTGTGTAAGGAAGCGAACAACCAATCGATGGATCAATGTAAGGGGTTTACACTGATGTAATGTTTGTTATGTATGAATAATTTAATATTTCATATAATGTTAATTATATTAAATGTAAGTTTTTGATTTATGACTGTAGTATTCAGCATTTATTTCTATAAATTTTTGGTTTCGATAATAAGTGTACCAAGATCAAACAGCACCTAAACTTTTTAATTAAAAATATATAAATTATGAATGATGTTTCCTGTCTAAAATACTGAAGACTGGTCCGATTCGATGTGTAATGATTACTTTAAGATATGATATACCGTACGAAAATATTTCAGTAATCAATTATAAATAAAAATTAAATGTGATTAACGGATAGAAATTGAAAAATGGTTTGTAGCGAAGATTTATTCGCGGCGTGTATTTTCCTCCCACATTCATTCATCATTTTGGTCTTCACATACAAGCGTTGGTGTACTTACATCAGGTGTAAAGGGTCTTCTCATGTAAGGGTTGTGTGTTTCACATGTACGTCAACTTAGAATTCATTCAAGCGAAGATTTATTCGCTTCATATTAGTTGCTCATAATTTGCAATTTTCACTGAACACGGATATATGTTCGCTTCTTTTCATCTATAATTAGATGAATTCATGTGTTTAAAAATTGAAAACAAAATTAATGTTAATATGTTTACGAAGATTTATTCGTTGCATGTCATTTGTAAGTCTTTGATTAAATTGTTCAGACGCTATAATAGAATTATATGAATTTCTTTAATTCATGATATTTTAAATGTAAATTATATTCGATATAATTTTGCTCATATAGAAATAATAGTATATCTAATAAAAATTTATACTTATTTCTTAACATAATCTTATCTATATAGAAATAATATTTAATAAAATAAAATGGTAACATTACACTATTGTAACAATACTTTATCAATAATGAAATATTTAATATAATATAAATACTTTATTAAAATATAATATTTATTACTTTTTGTGATGTGACAACAATACTGCACACTGTTCCGATTTGACATGTCATGACGGGCTTAATACTTTTACTGAATCCATAGATATGAAATGATTTCTTTATAGGGTTTTATACAAAAACACACTTCTTTTTTCAATGATGAAATATAATTTCAATCATTCAACCATTACTTGGATTTAATATACAAGCGAATACATTTTCGTTCAATGTGGTCGACCTCAAATATGAATATCAAGCGAATAGTATTTCGTTTTGTAACAATGTTGTGTTTAATATAGAAACTTACAGGCGAATGATTCTTCGTTTTCAAATTCATTAGAGTATGACATGAAAGTGTCAACAATAATATGTAACTTCAAAGATTGGATGCGACTTCATCTTCGTTTTCAAGGGGTTTACAGGCGAAGAAATGTCCGTTCGATTTACTGATTAGATACTGTGTAAGGAAGCGAACAACCAATCGATGGATCAATCTAAGGGGTTTACATGAACACATCAGTTGTTTTACATTATACTTTGAATTGATCATGACATCCAAATTGCAATCAAAGAATCAAACATAACGACAATGATTCGATTTATATCACTCCAGAATAAACTAACTACATAATGTAAAATATAACTTCAGACTATAATCAAACATAACTTCATAATATTGTTGAATACACAAAAACATTCCATAATCCGTTTACATAAGTACTGCACAGATTAACCAACAATATAGCTGTTCAACAATACAAATGAAGCTCTAGTCTGATTCATGAGAGGATGACTCGTCTGTCGGTCCTGTCAGCGACACGACCTCATGTTCGATGACGGGTGGAATGTATAGCTGAATGGCTTCGTTCACAGCATTGATCCATCGGTTGGGGATTAAAACCGTCAAAGAATTTTCAATTATTGATGCGTACTCTAAGTAAAGATGGTGAGGAGTAAGCATGAAGTCCTCCGGAGGATTGTGTCCATTTGAAGGTAGGGGATTCCGTAGGCCAAATTGTCTGTATATTACAGTTGTGCAGTAGGAGGTAGTTCCCTCAAGGCCCAACAAAATGATGAATGGAGAACCCATCATCTCGTACATCATTTTAGTAAAGAGATACCACGGAACAATGAACCTAATTGGGTGAATATCCGAAATAAAATTCGGAGGCACCAGTCCATTGACCCTTTGCACTTGTAGATTGGCAAAGGAAGTGTAGGGAATTGAAGGACGGGGCAACCAATGCAACTTGTCTAACAACCAGAGGTAGAGAACCAAAGGTGATCCACAGCGAGAATAGTTGTTTTCCTCGAGAACAAATTCGTTAAGACCAAGTAATGTCTCAGCAAGTACCAGGCTAGCCATGTTTGGGGCGTTTCCCATCAGTGCTGAAACTACCTGCAGGATCCTTTCCGAAGGCCGTCGTCCTGCAGCCGGACATAAAAAAAATGAGCCAGAACCACAAGCATGATCAGTTTGCTTTGTGTGTGGTTGATGGTCCTCTCAGCTCCCTGGACACGTCAAATGTACTCGTCTATATTTGTCATATTGAGAAATCCATGTTGGAGGGTAAACAAAAGAGCATCAAACATTGTACATCCATAGAAGCTGTCGCAAATGTGGACGGCCATATGAGGATCTTGATGGACAAGCAAAATCATGAGTGCAAGACTACCACACCTAAGGATTGAAGCAAAGTCCTCTATCGTCGGGCATATGTGCATTTCCCCAATAACGAAAGAACGAGAGTCCGTATTCCATCTGCTTTGCATGTGGGCCATCAGTCTGTCGTTAACATTTATTCGTAATAGAGGTAGAATCTCATCTACATGATAGACACTAAAAGGGACAGGGTCATCGTTGATCAGACTTAAGTATCGCTCCAGCTGTTGCTGCGATAAAACCAGCATGTCTGGGTCCATCTCTACATCCATCTTATGAGTTTTACACTAAATGACTGAAGGAAAGACACCGGTAGATAGAGATTTGGGAAGGAAAGAGTCAAAACAGAGAGAGAGGTGAGAGTGAGAGTGTAGTGTGAGAGTGAGAGTGAGAGTGAGGGTATGAGAGTGATGATCTTGATACAGCAGTAGTTGAAGTAATAAATGAGTTTTCATTCTTGAATTGACATCAATACATACCACAGGTAGGGGTATTAAATGTTGCGAGGATATCTTCGTTTATGAATTGGCAAACATATAGTGAAGAAGATATCTTCGTCTCGGATTTTAAAAATATGGATTGCACCAAAAAAGAACATAAGAAGATATCTTCGTTTAGGATTTTGAAAATTTATAGTTGCGAGGATATCTTCGTTTATGAATTTGAAAACATATAGTGAAGAAGATATCTTCGTCTCGGATTTTAAAAATATGGATTGCACCAAAAAATAACATAAGAAGATATCTTCATTTAGGATTTTGAAAATTTATAGTTAAGAGGATATCTTCGTTTATGAATTTAAAAACATATAGTGAAGAAGATATCTTCGTCTCGGATTTTCAAAATATGGATTGCACCAAAAAAGAACATAAGAAGATATCTTCGTTTAGGACTTTCAAATTTTATAGTTAAGAACAGGGTCACGCGAAGACATAAGAATATAATTTCGTTTCAAATAAGGTCAGCATGTCAATATTACGGTTGCAAGTTTATCAGTTTCATGATGTTGACAATATATCTTCGTTTAAGAATATTAAAACACACAGTTAAGAAAATATCCTCGTTTATGATTTTAAAAAAATCGGTACAAGAAGACACATCAAACATCAATACATTATAACTCCATACATTAACATCTGAATTGCAGTCCATACATTAAGATCTGAATTGCATTATAAGTTATAATTCACTATCAAACATCCATACATTAAAAAAATGTGAATTGACCTGTGTAAACATAAGAATTACTGTACAAGTATAATTCCGTATAAGACATACAAATCCCTAATATCTTGATCTAATTGCAGTCTTTAACTTGAACCTATTGACATTGTGCTCAGACATAAGAATTCTGTATAAATATTTTATCCTCAACGTACTCAAAGCTTCTCTGGCCTTCAAAAGAACAAGAGAAAGTATAAGAACATCTAAAATTGTTCAATGTCATCTACTAAAATATGGTATAACACTTACATTATTTTCGTTGATGTCAATAGACCAATTCTTCGCCGTTCCTCTATATGTTTCCATATGTCTCATTAAATATACACCACAGTCTGTCTTGTTTGTTTTGTCTTGCCAGTCCAGCTTTGGGGCCGTTATCCGGTATTTTTTAACCTTTGCAGCCATTCTTTCCATGCCTTGACTTAACAAGAATTTCACAAAACAATCGAGTTGTTTACTCAAAGTGACATACTTGTCCATAATTTTCATTCCATGAGGACGGTCGGAGTTGTCTAGTACAATGATTTTGGAGTCCTTAATATTCACACAAACAAGGAAGAAATGTCGGGAAAAGACAACGGGTAGGAATATCTGCAAAAAGAACACAAACATTTATTAATTTATTGCATATTCGTTACTTGGAATTGAGGGATATGTACAGACCACGTCAGCGAAGATGAGGTCTTCTTTTGTGACTTGGTAGTTTCTCATGTCTTCTTCAATGGATTGGGAAAATAAGGTGGCATCATGCTGCATATTAACCTACAAAATAAGGGCAGAGCATCAAAGTCATGAACATTGAAGGATACATAGCAAAAAAAAGAGATGCACTTACATGTGAAATTGATGAGAAACAAATTATTCTTGGTTCATGCCTTGGCAACCTACGGCATTTGAAGTGCACAATTATGGACCAAGCGTCAATCACTTCGCTCGCAATTTCTTGACCCATTTTCATTGAACGAAGTAATTGACGGGTGATATTACCAGGTGCACCTTCGTACAGAACGTCACTGCAAAATACATTCATTTAGAAGACCATAACTAACTAATTTCATTTTTCAAATTTCTAAAACAATGCGAACTAACTTACAATGGAGGCAGGTCTTCATCAAACACAAAATCGGCTAATCTTTGTTCCTTGTTGGTTATTTTGTGGTCCAACATATCCGCAACCTGTTGCATGTAAGGGGATCGAAGGTGCACAGGAATTTTTGAGATCTTCCTCTTAGGATATTCTTTAATGTTGATGTGTCCCCCCCCCCCCCATCCCCTTCATCTTCATCTTCAGAAGATTCAACGGCCTTAGAAGCCTCAACCTGTTGCTTGCCTTCACCCTGATCACTTGGTGCAACAGACTGAGCTTGGGGTTCCTCAACATTTTCCTTCCTTGCACCATGATCATTTGGTTCAAAATACTGAGATTTGGGTTCCTCAACCTGTTGCTTGCCTTCACCCTGATCACTTGGTGCAACAGACTGAGCTTGGGGTTCCTCAACATTTTCCTTCCCTGCACCCTGATCATTTGGTTCAACATGCGGAGATTTTGGTTCATCAACATGTTCCTTCCCTTCACCCTGATCATCGTCTTCAACAGTGGTTGTCTGCACTTTGTGTGCCCCATCCGGTTCCTTCCCTTCACCCTCATGATCAGTTGGTTCAACACTAGGTGAGTCATCTTTGTTGGGCAGAAATGAATCCTCATGTTCGTCCTGCTGAGGAGGGGGTGACTTGACTTGACTGTGCTGAAATACAGCCTCTACATCTTCCTCTTCAAGAAGGAGTGATTCATCTTCAATGTCCTGACCTACATCCTCAACATATTTCGGTTGAACAGGGGGTGACGGAGCTTCATTGGGCAGAACGGCAACATCGAGATCATTCTGTTCAACGTGATCTAATGGATTTTCTTGATTTGACATCACTGCATCCTCAAAATCATTCAGTTCAGCCAGTGCTGGTGGATTGTCTGCATGGTCCTCCACTGCAGTCTCACATGTGTAATCAACCCAGGGACTATTGATTTTCAAGCCCGCACACTGTAAAGTGTCCCCAAGTGCCTCCCTTGTAGGATCTTCCACACCTACATGAACCGCACCATCGTTCACCACCTTCAAGTGTTTCATGAACCCTTCAGACTCTTTGAAGTTCAGGAAACCGGCCTCAAAAAAGGGCTTCGAATCGATGTTGCGTTTCTCCAACTCCCCTGATAGGTAATTCAGCTGTTGGGCTGTATCTTTAAAAGTTTACAGGATTTTGGATGTCAACATCTGTACATTATGAAAAACAGATTTCATTAATCTTGAAAACAGGATAATAAAGAACAATGGGAGTCAATTTATTGTTTCCACATACCTCATTATCGTCTTCTTTTACTTCAACCGAGTCAACTGGATTCTCGGGTTGTTTAACTGCTAGGCGCGCCCTTGCCCTGCCCAGCCCAAAACCACCGGCACGAACTTCTAAGTTGGTAAACTCTAACACGGTGACGTCATCCCAACAAGAGATTATTGGAAATTTTCTTTCGTAGGGGATACGTTCACCTTCCACAAAAACACCATCTAGGTAGCAAATCTGGAGTAAAGGAATGGGAAACATGTTAGAAAATATTACATATCTATAAATCATATATAAGAGAGGCAACAATACTTACCGATAAAAGGGTTATAGGTCCATCGAAATATGGATTTTTATCTTTACTTGCTTTTTCTTTCCAACTTCTTACACTGTCAACCAATCGTTGTAGTGTAAAGTGGCACCAGTTCAGTTCCTTTATGTTATCAACCTCCATTAAGGATTTGAGAATTTTGAACCTGAAATGAAAAAAATACATTTGTCAGTATTCACAAATACAATTAGATATATAATAGGTTTGAATACATGTTTACCTGGCTCGTGAATTTTGAACTGGACATAAAAAACTTGAGACAACAAAGACAACGAAGTCTATTTTGAAATCGTTGTCTGCACTTGTGTTACTTAATATCTTGGGGATCATAGAAAGTGTTTCGGGAGCTTTTGAGTCTTCCTCGGTCCATCTGGTCTTCCAATCCCTCAAGAAATTAAAATAATCAGGGTCCTTAGTCTTGTCCAACCCAACGGACTCGACTACGTTCATTGCCCCTCTAGGGAGGTTCATCACGAGCTGTACGAGATCTTCATCGATACGGATCTCATCACCGTTGGACAATACCAGAGAACTCTTATCCGGGTCAAAACATTGGATTACGTGTCCGGAAAAATGAGCCAGGCACTTGGAGACGCCCATTGTAAGAAGAGAACCAAACCCGATTTCCTTCACGGCTTCCCTCTGTTCTACGCTCAATTTAGGAATGAGTTAAGCGAGGCCATGAGGTGATGATCTGGTTAGAAATGTCAGTTTACGTTTCTTGATGGTTTTGGTTTTTTGGGAGATGGGGGAAACTCTTCATCGAATGGGGTAGTAGACGGAGAAATATTAGTGGTTTCTGGGGGTGGTTCTGGTAACTCTTCATCGACTGTTGGAGTGGAGGTAGGAATAACATTGGGTTTTTTTTAGGGGGAAAAGGTGGTGGTAAAATCTCATCAGTACCTGCAGCAACATCAGTAGCTTCGACAGCAACTGTGGAAACTGATTCAGCAGTCGATGACGACTTAGTATTCGTCTTCGGATTTCTCTTCCTCTTCCTTTCATATGTAAAGGTATTAAACCTCGAAGTCATTAATTTTGGTGGGATAGCATAAATCAGTATTATACAAAATAAATTGAATAAACATGTGTAAAATTAGTATAAACACAATAAGATTAACATACCTCTCTGGTTTATTGCTGGGATTGACGTTGGACGCCGGAGTGGGGGCAGTTTCGTTTTCGTTTATGCTCCTACAAACTTGCAAGACGACCTCTCGGGAGTCGATGGGATCCACTTCCATGTTGTTGCCTTGGTTCCCCGACATGTTCAGAAGAAATCCTTGTAGTATAAACGAAATATATAGGATTTCGACGTTCAGTGTTTGGATTATCGCCGGGAGATAGAGAGAGAAGAATATGAACAGTTGCTTATGAAAATGAAATTGAGGGAGAGTCGGCTTGTAGCGGGAAATTGAAATTATATCAACTAGTCATGGAAGCGAATAAATATTCGTTCGATATCGTAACTTCTTAAAAAAATTATAAAAATAAATTGAAAATAAAAACTATTCATCGAAGCGAAGATTTATTCGCGGAATGTAAATGCACGGGTAAGTGAATTTACATGACAGGCAAGTTGGCTTCTCATGGGAGGGGAGGTGGTTTTACATGAACGTCAGGCTAAAAATATTTGAAAAGAAGAAATCTTCGCTTTCAATCGTGTACTCGAAAAACAAAATTAAAGCGAATATTTGGTCGTTTACTGATTGTCATTTCAAATTAATTGAATTAACATTTATTAATAAACGGAAATATAAAATTAATAAAAATAAACTAGCCAAGTAATTGAGGCGAAGATTTGTTCGGTTGATGCATGTCATCTTCAATTAATTGAATTAATAATTAATAATCGGAAATATAAAATCCATGTCATTTTGGTATTCACATAGACGGGTAATTGTCTTTCCATGGCAGGCAGGCGGTCTTCTCATGGGTGGGTTGGGGGGGTTTACATGAGGTTTTAATTAAAATTAATTGAAGCAAATATATCTTCGCTCCTGAGTGTCTGAAGGCCAAAAAAATTAAATGAAAAAAAAAATTTAATTAATTGAAGCGAATATTATATCGCTGCATTCGATTTTCAATAATTAAATTAATATTTAATAAACGTAAATATAATATCCCTGTCATTTTGGTCTTTACATAGACGTGTAAGTGTATTTTCATGAACGGCAGGCGGTCTTCTCATGGGTGGGTATGGGGGGTTTACATGAGGGTCATGGCAACGGGCGTGTAGATCTTTGCTCCCATCGCATCTCACCCTTCCCTCTGACACGGTGCCCTGAGCGAAGATATCTTATCTAGGTATCATATGAATATTATATAATTTCCTGGCGTTAACAGGCGCTGCCGTTAACGGCGTCTGGTGTGAACCCGGGACGAAACCCGGATTCCAGATTCTCCCTCCCTCCGTCTCCTACCCAGATTGATTTATTATTAAAATAATAATGCTGCAATCTGATTGGTCCGCCACAGGGGAACACAGCAATCGGCAGCAGAAGATCTGAATTGGTCGTCTACTTGGATCTGGTTTGACATGTGTTATTTTTTTATTTGATTCTTTAAATTTACAAAACAAATAATATTAATTAATAGATATAATTCTAATTATAAACTCATTTAATGTGTGTAAATATTTGTTTGTACATTTTACATTTTATTTAGTCCCTCAAAAAAATTTAATCTCACGAGTATGTATTTCTGACCTAACTAGTTGGCTCGAGTTATATTTAAAATTTTAATATTTAGGGTGTCAAAATGGGTATTACAATGTTATTAAAAGATTTCAAAATAAAATTATTGTTTTAAAATATTTTATCTAAAATTATTATCAACTACTTAATTTGATTGAGTATTTATGATAAATATTTAAATAAATATTATAAATAGAGTTATATATAAATTAAATGTTTAATATTATTAAAATTTTAGATATAAAATTATTATTAGAAATATTTGTTTGAAAATATCATAAATTTTAACATTTATAAATAATATATACAAATTAAAAGTCTTATTAAAAAATCATTATTTTAAAATATTTTATCTCTTTATTTTATAATAAATTAATTAAGTAAAAATAAATAAATATAATTTATAAAATCTATTTTATCGGTTAGATTATATACTTAAACCAATTTTTTGTGAAATTGAAATTAGTATTTATTTTAAGAAAAAACTCATATAAGTATCTAAACTTATAGACTATTAAAATTTGATCATCTAACCTATGTAAGTAATTATGGTTATTTTTTTAAAATTAAATATTTATTAATTAAATATTATATCTTTTTTATTTTTTCTATTCTTTTATAATTAATTAATTAATTCATTTATCTATTTTTACTATTTTTTTCGTTTGTTATTTGATTTTTTTATTATTATTTTATTTCTTTTTATATAATAAAGATTATTTTTTTTTAATTAGTTGGTATCTTTTAAGTACTAATAGTGTATGAAATAATTTAATGTTTTGATACTCTAATATTTTAATATTTTACTTAAGTATTTTTATTAAATAATTACTTGTATAATCTTTTTCAAAAAAATTATTGTGGTGGAAACTATTTTTCACAAGTTGAACACAGATTATATATTTGTCATATTTACTCAAATTAAAGTAAAAATTATAGGAGAACAAATTAATATATTATTTTATAAACTAATTAATTAAATATTATAGTAAATATTAAACTACTTTATACAATCCAATATTGAAGTATTAGTCCCTAAAAAAAACTAAATAATTTTAAAATAATCTATGTTATATAGTAAAAAATAAATAGTAAAAAAAATTAAAAAAAATAATTAAATAACAAAAAAAAATAATAAAAGAAGATAAATAATTTAATTATTTAATAAAAAAAGAATTGACAAAAACATATAGTAAAAAGATAATAGATATTATTAATAAATAAAAAGAGAAAATAATATTAAATTAATAAATATTAAATTTTTTAAAAAACTTAACCAAGATTATTATTAGAGTCTAGATGAGTGAATCTTTAATAGTTTGTACGTTTAAATAAACTTTTATTAGTTAATTTAATAGTAATACGTCTAATTCAGTTAGTTGCACAATAATCCGTCTCTAGATGAACTTTTTTCCTTTATATTATTTATACTATCGGAGATACCTACTCTAACATATCTAGTTATGAACATCGTATCTTATCTCGTATATTAATATTATATTCAAATAATGTTTTCTTTTTCCGGATCTTGTTCAATACAAATAGGGGTGAATGATGTTCCTTGTTTGGAGAGAATATTGAAAAAATTTCAATAGATTAATTTTGGAAAAAGTTAAGTAAATATTTAATCAAACAGTTGGGGGTGCAAAGATAAAAATTAAAATAAAATTACTAATATCAAGGTTGTGCATTCAATTAAATATAAGATAAAATAAGTTTTAATACATAATTAAATTGACGTAAATAGACTAGAGTTATTGTTGGATGGAATCGATAAACTATACGAATGAGAAGATGAAAATTAGGGAAGATGATAAGGAATAACGCGGCTAAAGAATATGAAAGTTTTAAATATTGTTTAGGATAATTTTAATATGAGAAGAGAAATGATTAGGTGAGGGAATTTGGTGAGGGAATGACTTGTCATAATTTTATTCGCTAAAAAAATTAAATAATTTCTCTTTTTTTCTCTTTCCTCCCACTTTTACATTTTCTAACCAATGAATAAAGGTGATGCAAGTCATTCCCTCACCAAATTCTCTTTCTATCACTCCTCTTTTAATATATAGGTGAGTTATCTTTATGTATGAATCCGAAATGAGTTTTGAGACTGTTATCAAGTACATCTAATATCCTATTAAAATTAAGGTATGTATTATTTATTGGAGAGGGATAAAGAGAAGGAAGTCATTGGCTGAAAAATTAAAAAGTGAAAAAATAGAAAAAATATAAAAAAAAAAAAAATCAGACAATCAAATTATGCATATTTTTCCTTTTAAATTATCTACCCTATTATCTCTTATTTATTAGTCACACTTTTAGTACCGGATTAAAATTAAGGTATCTTTTATTTATTGGAGAGTGATAAGGAGAGAATGAAATGTTATAATGTCATTGACTAAAAAAAAAAAGTGTGAAAAAATAAAGCAATTTTAAAAAAAAAAATTCAGTCAATTATATTATGTCACGTTTCTCTCTTCTAAATTCTCCCTATTATATCTCTTATTTATTAGTCACACTTTTAGAATGAGTGGATATTTTTTTTTGTCCAAGATAATATTGCTGGTCAAAAGAACACATAATAGTTTAACAAAAAAAAGATTGGTTTAAAAAAATGTGAATTTTTAAGAATAGAAAGCTCATGATATGTTTGAAATCTATTATAATAACCATAAAAAAAATGATTTAAAAAATTGTGAATTTTTAAGAATAGAAAGCTCATGATATGTTTGGAATCTATTAGGATAACCATCCAAGTTTTACGTATCATCGTCCATCTCATAGAACTCTTTCTGGTCCTACCCACATTTCAAACAAATTTTCCCAAATTACTCACCTTTTCATTCTCATTTCCAAACTACCCACAATCCCTCTCTACAATGTTAATTAACTCATTAATTAACTCACTATCTTTTAACCCACTAATTAACTCTGTCTCTCTAAACTCATTAATTAATCCTTCTCTTTCTCAACTATTAATTAATATCCACACTTTTAAACTATTAATTAATTCATTCTATCTTAATCAAATAATTAAAATATATTATATAAATATTAAAATAAAATAACACATATTTTTATTTTTATTTAAATCTATAAATATAATATATATAATATAATTCAAATTAAATATACTAAATTAAATAATTTAAATAACTATTATAAATTAAAATAAAATAAAATACATTACATAAACGGGAACTTGAAATAAAATATATTACATAAACATTAAAATAAAATACATTACATCACACCAAAATACATAACATAAACATTACAATAAAATAAAATACATAATAAATATTAATCACGTTCAATATACAATAAAATGCATATTTTATCTTTATAATTCAATTTTTTTTTTACTATAATGACTTTTTATCTAACTTTTAAGTTAACTTTTAAGTTAGTGATTTGTCAATTCAATATTGTATTTATAGTGATTTGTTAATTATACTCTTGATATAATTAATATAAACTTCTAAGTTGATTTTTCAATTTAATTTTTAAATTTTATATTTGCAGTGAATTGTCAATCCAACTTTTATTAATCTTATATTTATTATGTATTTTATTTTATTATAATATTTATGTTATGTATTTTGTTGTGTATTTTATTTTAATATTTATGTAATATATTTTATTTCAAGTTTCCGTTTATGTTTATGTAATGTATTCTATTTTTTTTAATTTATTAGTTATTTAAATTATTTTGATTTAGTGTATTTAATTTGAACTATATATATTTATTTATAGTTTAGTTATTTTTTTTTAGTAGTTATTAATTTGAAATATATATATTATATTTATAAATTTAAATAAAAATAAAACATATGTGTTATTTTATTTTAATATGTATATAATGTATTTTAATTCATTGATTGATATAGAATGAATTAATTAATAGTTTAAAAGTGAAGATATTAATTAATAATTGAGAGAAAAATGGTTAATTAATGAGTTTAGAGAGAGAAATAGGGAGTTAATTAGTTGGTTAAGAAAGAGTGAGTTAATTAATATTGTAGAGAGGGAATGTACGTAATTTGGGAATGAAAATGAAAATGTGGGTAATTTAAAAAAATTTGTTTGAAATATAGGTAAAACCGAAAAGGATTCTCATCTCATAGGTAAATGCTACTGCCAGTCTGCCATATACCACTGCAATAATGGAAGAGTAAAGCTTTATCCAAGAGCAGAATTGACAGTTGATGGTGGATCATTTTTCAACGTCGGATATTGCATTAATATTCTCATGGTACTGGCCCGTTACCTTAATCCTTAATCGATAATTTAAAAAAAAAATTGTGATTTTAGAATCAATTTAGATTCTGATTTATTAGTGTGATTAAATTGTTAAAAATTATATTTAATAAATAAAATTATTTAAGTGTACTTACTGTGCATGCATGACAAATGGTGGTTGTTATTTCCCAGTCATTTCCTAAGACAGAAAAAGGCAGCCATTATTAGCCCGACATACCAACACTTACGTTATTCATTCTGCAGTTCTCCTTATTCATTCTTTTCCACTCTGCCCAATTCTGATACGATCATCCTTAAAAGACAAATAAATAAATTAAATAAAGGGATACAGGAACAACAAGCTCCAATTTCAATATATTCGATCAGCTGGAACCTTCCTAAAGTAATTAGTCATCCCAAATTCATTTGTAAGAGTTAACTATACTAATTAATATAAAGATTTTAGGTTCGATTTTCATATAAAACGTATTAAGTTTATATATACGTATATTATTTAAAAAATAATCTGAATTAAGCATTGCTAAACTAAGATAATCTGGTTTTTGTTATCTAAGAGTGATTCGCTGGAAGACAGAATTGTCAGAGAGGAACTTTCTGATCACTCTTTCTTTCTCTCTGGTTCTTTGTGACCAACTCATAACCAGCTAGCTAGGCCCTAGCTAGACAAACTTACAACAGTATCTCATGTAATATTAAAATAATAAATATCAATAATATTATTGTTATTATCACTATGGCCCATTTGGGACCGATTTGCATGCCTTTATTCAGTTTTTATTTTTATAAAAAAAATTATAATATTTTATGTTTTTATAATCTTAGTGATATAAATAATCCAATTCAAACCTTAAAAAAAAATCATTTATACTTTTTAAAGTTTTTTTGAATTGTATTATATATATATAGCTAGGTTGCATGATCTTAATTAGGAGCCCTTATCTATTAACCCTAGAATCATAAATAACCCCAAACCAAACCCTAATTTTGTCCTATTTAAACATGGAAAATATCATATTTTTACAAATTTGTCAAATTTATTATATGAATTAAGAATATTGTATGCAAAACTTTGTCCCTTATTTTTAGTTTATAAATAAATAAATGATTGAATTGGATTAAATTAGATTAGATTAGTGAATGTATAAATATATAAAATAATAATAAATTTCTTAAACATTATATAAATAATATAATACTTTGGAAACGTCTGTTGGTCTGAGCATGGAGTTAAAATTGGGTTTGTTCAGAAATAGAAAAAAAAGTTCTATTCAAAAATGGAGAAATAATTTGTGTATTTCTGGTTATATTTTCCATAATCGAATTTATTGAATAGAAAAGGAATGAAAGTGACTAAGTAATGACTAATTATTGCCCTAACCAGGGACGAAACTAGGATTTCGAACTGGGGTGGGCTTGAAAAAAGTTTATGGTAGGCTTAAAATAATAAAGAGAAAATTTGAAAAAAACAAGTATATAAAAGTAAGTTTTACCATTTTTTTAAGAAATTAAAGGTAATGTCGTATTTCTACCGTAAATATAAAAAAAAAAAAAAAAAAATCTTTTTATTTTCGAGGCCCCTACATAGATTCGTCCCTGGCCCTAACTAATCGAACGACCCAGTTACATCATAATTAGAGCTTGCTTCCATGGCTTTCGTAACGACGCATTCTCATTCCCGGGTGCAATTTTGGTTTGGTATTTGGTATTAACATCTAAAATTGATTTTTAATTTATAAATTTTATTTTTAATTTATAAATTTGGTTAATATGTATATTAATTATATTATTTATATTTTTTTTATTATTTATTATATAGTAAAATTAAAAATTAAATATATCTCAAACTAATTAAAATAAAATAAAAAGCTATAAATTATTTTTTTATAATTCATTATAATTAAAATTCATAACAATTTTTTGAAATAAATTGGCCCTATTTAGAAACAAATTGGAGTGAAACGAATAAATATTATTAAATTTGTTTATATATTTATTTAATTAAAGTATATTTTAGAACATTATTTTATTTAAATCAATACACAAATATCGTAAAAAATATTATACACAGATAAGTTATCGCAAAAAAATATTGTTTTTAAAGAATATATATATATATATATATATATATATATATATATATATATTATATATATATATAAATATATTATTATTAGTAGACGTTTTATTGTCATTTTTAAGAGAGGGTGTATTGTATAGTTAAACTCAATTTTTATATGAAACTAAATAACTTAGTTATATAATTTTGTTTAATAAAATTATTATCAAAATTTAATTATAATTATTTTTTATTTTAGATAAAATAAGGTATTTATGTACTAAACAAATATTTAATAAAAAGAATAATAGTAAGAATAATGCATTATTATAAATTAAATGTCAAGGACAATTTTTAACCGCATATAAATTTATGATTTTTATATTTTATTAATATATATGATATTAAATAATCAATATTTATATCTAAAATATATTATTTTAAAAAAAATAAATATGATGAATTTTTTTATTGAATTGCATATTGAATAACATTATAATAGTTAGAATATGATTAAACTATTATTTTTATATTATAAATAAAAAGTATTTTAATAATTAAATAAAAATAAACTTAAAATTAAATAAACACATAAAACTAAAATAAAAACCTCAATAAAAAAAACACTAAAATTAATTACATTTCAGGAGAGAGAATGAAGGTGGAGCTGCGCATCAAGACCAGGTTGGATTAGGATTTTTAAAAAACATAGAGAGAGAAAATAATGATTAGTGATAATTTTGAGAAAATAATAATTATTTTGGTAAAAAAAACTTAAAGGGTATTGATATATATAAATAAAATAATAATTAATTTAAAATAGAAAGTATTTTGGTTAATGAAATTAGTGATGTAATTGTTAAGAAGTGATTGATTGAAAAATTGATTTGGGTTGAGTTTTTTGAAAAACCCAATGAGAACAAGCCCCAAAACTGTGTTTCAAAACCAAATCATGGTTGAATGTGAAACCGGGTCGATTCCAAATTTGTCCAAATATAAAATAAAATAAAATAATCTATTAAGGATGATAATTTGAATTCATATATGGTAATTGAATCGATCTGTTTAGTGCGATTTTTTCTAAAACAGAACGGATGGCAGGAATGATATTTGTCTCCGTACCAAACTGTTTCATTGTCATTCCTGATCATTGTGTGAAGTCTCGGACACAAATAAAACTCCTAGCCATAATTAAAAATTAAAACTCATATAATAATAATAATAATATAATACATTAAGCCGTGTCTGTGTTCTGATTGGGTTATTTAAATAACAAAAATCACTATCAACTTATTCATTCTTTCATTCATAAAATCAATTCATTAATTAAAATACTGAAATACTATTTATTTTTATTTTTTATTTTATTATATATTTAATACCCTTAAATGTTTTTAATATTTACCTCTCCTTAAAATTATCACCATCATCTATTTGAGCCGCAATCTGTCTTTATCTTTGTCTTTCAAGTTTCAATTAATTAATATTAAGCTATATAGTTATTTGACCAGTTTTGGAACTACCAACCATGGCCCATGGTCCATGGCATATATCTACTCTATGAAAAAAGGCATCATAATATTTATGGGCCATCTATTTTATTTGACTAGAGAACATCGGAGGACAAAAACTATATTTTGGGTACCATTAAAATACATGGCTAGGTTGTTTTTTTATATTAAAATATACATGGTTGGTTAGTTAATTATTTTTAGTATTTTATATGTATTTTTGTCTTTGGTTATTGTTTTGAATTTTAAATTAATTGTATTATTTGGTTGGTTGTTTTTTGCTTTGTAGGTTTATTCTACACAAGTCAAAGCATAATTTGAATATGTTTTAAAGACTATGAAAATAGATGTAAACTTGGTAGATTTGTTTTACTTGGTGTATTTGAGGTGCAAACATGAATTGTGAGTTTTCTTTTAATAATGAATCATTTTGTATAAATATAAAAAATAAATTAAAACATTATAATAATGAAAAGTGTGAATGTGATTGGAGTTTGACTTAGTTTTTTGTTTATCGATTCCGTTGCACCACTATCTCACACAAAGGAGTCAACTCTCTCACTAGTATCTAACACCACAAAAGAGCTCTACCTCCCACCAAGAGAGTAATATCTATTTATATTAGGTTAAGTCCAGTAAGTGGTTACTAGAGATTGTGCCACAATATTGGGTCAACTAATACCCAACAATCTCCACATTTGTCCAAAGTAATGCAAAACAGAATCACTAAATCACAAGACACATCATCGCCAATTTATTACCACCGAGGCAACAAAGAGAATATCCAAGGTAAACTTGTGTCACAAAGACCAGGACAAGAGAACAAAGTATGTGAAAATCACAAAGATTAAACACAAGAGTACAAAGAATGCGAAAAATCACAACGATCAAACGTAAGAGCACAAAGCACGCGAAAAATCACAAACATTAAACGCAAGAGCATAAAACACACAAAAAATCATAAAGATCAAACGCAAGAGCACAAAGCACGCAAAAAATCACAAAGATCTAACGCAAGAGCACAAAGCATGCAAAAATCACAAAAATTGAAGGCAAGATCACAAAGCATGACATGTCCACAAAGGACGAACCTCAAAGAGTTTTCCCTAAGTCAAAGTTTAAAATCCGTTGACATGAAATAAATTTTTCAGCAAGTAAACACTTAGTACCCAATATCAATATCAGTAGGATTAAATTCCGAAGAAATTTTCTCTAACTTAAAAATGCTCTTTTCAATAATATCCGGAATGTAATGAAACCTAACATCAATGTGCTTAGTTCTGTCATAAAAAATAGTATTTTTACACAGTTGAATAGTAGATTGACTATTAGAAAACACAACCACATTTTTGTCAAGAAAACCAATTTCAGACAAAACAACCCTAAGTAAATTGTTTCCTTAAAAGCTTCAGTGGCAGCTACATACTCAGATTCTGTAGTAGATAAAGTAACAATGGGTTGAAGTTGAGACTTCCAACTTATGCAAGAGCCACACAAAGTAAACACATAGGAAGTAGTAGACTTTCTATTATCCTTATCATTAGTATAATTTGAATCCACATAACCAACCATCTTAGTACTTACAAAACACTTAGAGAAAGTCAAGCCAACGTTAATGGTGGTTTTCAGATATCTCAAAAGTCATTTTAAAGCATTCCAATGAGGCATATCAGGGTTAGACATAAATCTACTCAAGCAACTAATTGCATATGCTATATCAGGCTTAGTGCTAATCATGAGATACATAACAGATCCTATAGCATTGGAATAAGGCACATTCTTCATTTCAGTTATTTCAGTTTCAGTCTTAAGGGACTGATCCTTATTTAACACAAAGTGGGAAGCAAGAGACACATTCACAAATTTAGCATCAGACATAGAAAATTTACTCAAAATTTTAGCAACATATGCACTTTGACTTAGCACAAGAGAAAATTGTGTTCTATCTCTAATGATATTTATCCCCAAAATCTTTTTAGCATCACTTAAGTCTTTCTTGTCAAAATTTTCACAAAGCAATTTTTGCACATGCATAACAGACTTCAGACATGGGCTAACAATCAACATGTCATCCACATACAACAAAAAAATACAAGCAGAGTCTATATTCTTGAAATAAAGGCAATGATCGGAAAAACTTCTTTTAAACATCAAAGATTGCATGCACTTATTGAACTTAATATTTCATTGTCTAGGAGATTGTTTTAAACCATACAATGTTTTTTTAACAAACAAACATGATCAGGAAACTTGGGGTCAACAAATCCCTCTAGTTTATGCATATAAATATTCTTATCAAGTTCACAATATAAGAAAGCAGTAGTAACATCCATTTACTTCAATTCTCAATCAAAGTGAACAACTAAAGCAAGCATAATTCTAACAGTAGTGAATTTTACAACATGAGTGAAAATTTCAGCATAATCTATTCCCTCATTTTGAGTAAATCCCTTGGCTACTTACCTAGCCTTGAATCTAACTTTTTTAGACTTTTGCTTCACCTTATACAATCACTTGTAATCCACTAAGGAGAAATTATGAGGTTTAGGAACAAGTTTCCAAGTATTATTGATTCTCAGGGAATTCATCTCATTATTCATAGCAACAATCCATTCAGTAGAAAACTTAGACCTCAAAGCTTCTTTGTTAGATCTAGGCTCATTACAGTCTAGGAACTCAAACATGTTAAAAGCAAATTCAGACATATTGCAAACATTTAAATTGTCATCCCTAACTCTAACAGGTATTCTAACATTTCTTCTACTTATATCCCTAGAAAGTTGATAGTCATGCAAATCATCAGACAAATCATGTGAATTAGACAACACATTTGAATCATTCAAATCATCAAAAAATAATGTGAATCACACAAAACATTTTAATCATACAAATCATCAAAATCATACACATTAACATGCTCCACCTCATTGAGAACATTCACATCATGTTCAACAGGTTGATAAAAAAACTACAAGAACAGGCTCCACCTTATTAGGAGCATCATTAACAAGAATGGGGGCATAGGCAATTAAGAAAAATCATTCTCATTAAAGACAACATCTCTACTTATCACAATTCTAATCCCATGTTCACTCCTATCCCAAAGCCTATAACCTTTTATCCTTTCAGGATAACCTAAAAACACACATTTCTTGGACCTAGGCTCCAACTTGTCAACCTTCTGATGCACATAGCCAATACAGCCAAAAACTTTCAAGTTGCTCAAATCAAGAGGCTTACCTGAAAATACAGATTCAGGACATTTCCCTCCTAAGAGAACACTAGGGGACCTATTTATTAAATAAGCAGAAGTGTGCAAAGCATCCCCAAAACTTCTTAGACAACTTAGATGACGCTAACATAGCTCTCTCCCTCTCTAGAAGTGTCATCATATTCATCCTCTCAATAACACCATTCTACTGTGGTGTGTACGGCATAGACCTATGTCTTTTAATACCCCAGGTAACACATAAATCATTTATCTATTTATTACAAAACTCAATACCATTATCTATCATAAGAGTTTTGATTCTCTTACCTGTTTGATTCTCTCAAAATCTCCTTAAACTTTTCAAAAACATCAGACTTATGTTTCAAAAGTAACACCCAAACTTTCCTAAAATAATCATCAATGATGGACATAAAATATTAATTCCCCCATGTGTAGCAACACTAGAGGGACCCCACACATCAGCATGCAAATATTTAAGGATATCAGTACACTTAGACAAGTTTGGGTAGGAGGAGATGAGAGAACTCACATTATGTTGTGTTTTCCTAGCACACATGATTCATAGAAGGGGATGGAGGACAATTTATCACTACCAAAGTGGTCACCTTTATGCAAAATATTTAGACCTTTATTACTAATGTGACCTAATCTATTATGCCAAGAACAGATTTATCACCAATCACAGAGTTCACAAAGTCACAAGTAGTCTCAGCATGACACGCATACAAATTGTTCATCTTTTTAGCAATAAAGAACAAGACACTCACGCAAAATTCTCATAACACCTTTCCCCCACTTTCCCTCCAAACCATCATTCTTAAGAGATGCACAAGACATCAAACTATAATGCAAATCAGGAACATGCCTCACATTCTTCAAAGTAAACACAGAACCATAAAAGAACCTTAGGCATACATCATCTAATTCTAACACATTGCAATTTTTCGAATTTGCCATAGACACAAAACCATGTTCAATATCTTTATAGTTAGAAAACAAATTTCTAAATGGAGTCACGTGGAAAGTACAACCAGAGTTAACTAGCCAATCGGATTCGCACAAATAATCAGATAACATAGAGTTCAGACTTGCATAATCACATAGATTATTAATCATAAAAATATTACCCATATTGCCCTCACAAACAACCACATTAGCATTTTCAACATTTTGATTTCTCTTAGGCTTAGGACAGTCCTTGATAAAATGACCAAATTCATGACAATTATAACACTTTTTCGCACTAAACCTAGACTTAGATCTACTTTTACTAGCAGGATGAGATTTCTTACCAGAACTCTCATTAATGACATTCTTTTGGGCACTCGACCTACCCTGAGATCTACCCCTCACATGCATGACATCCCCACCACTATTTACCCCCTCAGAGTGTCTTAAATCTATCTCCTTACTCCTAAGACTATTGACAACAATATCAATAGTGACACTATCTCTATCATACTTAATGACAGACTTCACATCATTAAAAGAATCGGGAATAACATTCAACAAAGACAATGGGGCATACTCATCAATGTTCTTATCACCACACAACTTAATATTAGAAATAAGTTTAGTGAAAATATCTAGATTATCTTCAATGTCCTTGGACATATCCAATCTAAATTTGAAAAACTTTTCAAGTAAGAACATTTTATTAGATAGAGAAGTTTCGGTATAAAGTTCAGACAATTTATCCCACAAAGTTTTTGCACACTCTAAATTACCAATTTTTTCATCACATAATGAGATAAGTTCAAGTATATAGAGGTAGTAGGGGTGTTCAATATTTGGTCTGAACCGAATATCCGACCGAATTCAAATTCACCGAATTCGAATTTCATTTTCGGTTTTGAATCGAATTTCAAACCAATTCAAATTCAAATACGGTTTTCGAATTGGTTTTTGAGTTTGGGTTTCAACTCGAAAATCAAACCGAAAACCGAATTCCTTTTTTATATTATTTATTCTTCCAAACTTAGCTTAAGAAAAAGTTCAAAATAATCAAATTAGAATATTTTGAACTCAAGATTTAATAATAAAAAAGGTAATAAAAGCACCAGTGATCTAGTGGTAGAATATTACCCTGCAACGGTATAGACTCGGGTTCAATTCCCGACTGGTGCAATTTTATTTTGAGTTATGCTAGTTTAAAAAAATAAAAATCGAATTCGGTTTGAATTCGAATTATTCAAAATTCGAACCGAATATCGAATTTAGTTCGGTTTAATTAAAATTTATTCGAATTCGGTTCGGTTTGAATTGGCTAAAAAAATAAAAATTCGAATAAACCGAACCGAGAAACTTGAATAACCCGAAACTGAACCGATGAACACCCCTATATAAAGGCACAAGCATTTTCATCCATTTCACTTTTATTCTCAATTGTATCAGTAACAGCATAAACCTAACTAACAGTTTTAAAACATTTTTTTCTGAATTAAAACACATTTCATTTTTTGTTTCCAAATGCTGAAATCAATTTTTTCGTCAAACGGAACCATACCATATTGATTAACATCAGACATGATATCAAACAAATTAAAGCAATCAACAATCAATATGGAAGAATTAATAGGAGGGTTCAAGCTATGATACCTCGAAACTCAAATAAAGTTTTGACTTATCCACCCCACTCGGGGATTTGCTGCTTCGTCTTCTCAAAAGCGGCATGGCGGCGGCTTTGATTCTCAGCGGTCACGACAAACACGACACCGACAACGGTTGAACATGACAACAACGACTACTTCTCCAGAGGCGGCGGCGGCTTTCTTCTTCCTCCAGTAGCAGCAAAAACAGAAAATAAAAGCAGCAGGATGAAATAAGAAACAGAAGACAGAGAAACTCAGAGAGATAGATTTTCGTCAGAGCAAACGATCAGATCAGGGAAGTCGATGAGATCGGAGAAGGTTTCAATCGACAAACGACCTCTCACTCTCTAAACAGGATGGGTTTGGTTCCTTTCACAGAGAGTCTCCCACTAAAATCCAATGATGAAATCAGCCAACAAAAAAGAAAGGAAAGAAAAACAAAAAAGTGGTGCCCAAGAAAAAAATTTTGCGTTTATTGGTGAAGATAACTCATATCTTTCAACTCAATCTCAAACTCCAATTAAAAACCCTAAACCCTAGCTCTGATACCACTGTTGGGTGTGAATGTGATTGGAGTTTATCTCAGTCCTCTTGTTTATCGATTATGTTGCACCACTATCTCATACAAAGGAGCAACTCTCTCACTAGCATTCAACACCACAAATGAGCTTAAACATTTACCTCCCACCAAGAGTAGTATCTATTTATATTATTAGGTCAAGTCCAATAATTACTAGAGATTGGGTCACAATGTTGGGTCAACCAATACCCAACAAAAATGTTTAAAGAATGACTGTTTTCACACTAACAACGACAAGTAACAAACCTCGTAAAAGCTCATAATAGCATTACTACAATGGTTAATATGAGCCTGACTGGTTACAATTCTCATAGATAATGCTTATTTTCACATTTCCAACAAGCTTTTACCGATGGGTGCAACATGGGTCAACGGACATTTTATTATTGGAAAAGTACTATACCAACTCTGTAAGTGGCCTTTTCTAACAGTAATTACAATTGTACTATTTAATTGAAAATTTATACATTCTATCATATTTGACCTAAATTATAATCAAAGACAAAAAATCAAAATAGAAATTTAATTTCTAAAATTTAAAATATTTGTAAAAGAAACAATATAAATATATGTTATTCGAGTTTGAGACACATTGATTTAAAAAGGCAAATGTGGTCCGATTAACGATTAACGTTGAGAGGTTTAAGAATGAAAACACTTATTTTAATTTAATTTGTAATTTATGAAGTCTTTAACGATTATGTTATATATTATATTGTAAATGTCCAATGTAAAGATTCAAATGGTGCTCTAAGAGCTATAAGTCTCCGTTATTATTATACTTTTACTTTATTTAAATGATGAAACAAACTTTCATTGATCCAATTGTTAAATGATAAAAAAGAATATGTGAAACCATGGAATGCAGATTATTTAGTTGAAGTCATTACATAAGTGAAAAGATCAAAATGTGACCAAAATAAAAAATCATTAATTGCAAACAGTTCATAGAGAACTTATATGGAGAGATCTGTTATCCCTAAGGATGTCTCAAAGACTGGAACATCCTTTAAAATTAGTATATTTTAAATTTTTTATGAAGTCTACATTTATTTTTTATATTTTTATGTAAAAAATACACTAATTTTGAAGAAGGACTCAATTTTGAAATATTCTTGAATCAACCGATCCACTCCCCATATATATATATAATATATATATAATATATATATATATATATATATATATATATATATATATATTATACTATCTCTTGTCTAAGTTTTAGTTTTAGAGATATGATTGGTTTTGAATGACACTATATTATCTCCCCTGAACAGTTTTGTATGAATTTATATTATTTTTATTCTAAACAAAATTCAAACAAAAAGATGTTTTCTAAACAATCCAAAATTTCAAATCAACTTTAAACAAATTAAAACATATTTAAATCAATTGTCAAGTCAAAATATTCAATATCCAAGGATTTGACTGTTGATCAAAAGTTGGATATTGAAAAGATAAATTTTTTTTTAAGGGAAATAAAAGGTATTTTTATATTTTGTTTGATTTTAAGGTTGTAAATTAGCTTATATGATTGGACCAAGGCTTTAAATTTTCTTGGTTGCAATTAGCTGGAATTAATGGTTAAGTTGTTTATTATATGCTCATATTTTTATTAAAATCATTTAAAGTGATAATTGCATTAATGCAAAGTTACAAACTTCAACATTTAAAGAGAAGAATTATAAACCTCATAAATAAATATGTTATTTGTAACCATACAATGAGATGACGACACAAATAACAAAGTAAGTTGAAAGAGTTCAATCCAACTTCAATTACTTGTGTTCTTTCATATTAAGCCAACTGAGCATTATACAATATGAGCAATGTCCTAAATTCACTACTCAATTATGAAAAACAAATCTATGAAGTGATTGTGGGTGGCAGGGATGAGCATATCTTGAGTGACCCAAACTACAATCTAACCCAAATTCAAAATATTATTTAGGTAAGTTAATTTGGGTTGAGTTAAGTTTGAATTGGGTTAGAGTTACCTAAATTACCCAAATTAAATAAATGTAAATATTTTCTATTTAATTAGTCTACAGAATTCAAGTTTTTCTTACTCACTATATTGTTATTTGACCTTCTCATTACTTAACAAAGGAAAACAATCGATGAAACTTTCACTCAAGTGGGATAAAAACTTAATTTTTGTAAAACTTATTAATAATATATTTATTATACTGTTCAGAAAAACATATAATAATTATTAAAACATATATACCATCAATAACACATCTCTTTTAATATCTAGTTTGATTTTTAAAAAATAATAAAATTTACCATAATCAAGATCTTATTTATTCATTCCACTATTATTTAATCGATTAATTTATTAATTAAAATATCAAACGAATAAAAAATTGTATTAAACATTTCATAAACAGATTAAAAAAACCAAAACATGATAAATGTGTCAAAAGTGTGTTAAACGAACCAAAACATATTAAACAGGTCAACAGCGTATTAAACGAATCAAAACAAATTAAATAATTGTTAAACGAGTCAAAACAAGACAAATATTAGTTAAACGGGATAAAAAGTGTTGATCAAGTCAAAAACATATTAAATGGAAAAAAAAATCAAATAATTGTTAAACGGTAAAAAAAAGTGTTAAATGGGACAAAAATATCTTAAACGAGTCAAAACATTATAAATGTGTAAAAAAATCAAAATTTTGTTTGAGTTACCCAAACCATACTCAACCCATATTAATAAATATGAGTTGAATAATGGGTTTGACTAAATTTAATTTGAGTTGATTATACAAGTTGGGTTGGGTTTGCTTATCCCTAATTGTGGGGATAAAAATGACATTAGACAAATCTCTTGTAATAAAATTGAATTGATACCACTTGATATAAACTTGATTAATAATAATAAAGAAAATATATAAATAACACAAAATATACGTGAAAACTCAAACGAATAAAATTATAGACAAAAGAGAAAGAATAATAACTTTAAAAAACACTCAACTGAGATCATATATTTCTAAAAATCGTGAAGAGTCAAAAACACATCTAGATTATCATAATTCTATTTGTCACCACCGTTACTAAGGAAACCAAGAACGCACGAGGGAAGATTAATCATGATTTTTTTTTGGTTATCCTAAAAGAGTCCCCCAAGAAGTTTACTTGCTTAACATACACTATATATTCAGATCCAGGAGATCAAAACTTCATTCAATTGATGGACACCTAAGAAGAATTAAGCATTTGAATCTTTTAGGTGCAAATACATTATGAAACATCCAGATAACATATTAAACTACTGATGAAGTAGTAATCAAGGGTCACAAAGAACAAATCTGAGGTCAATTCAAACATCCAAAGCTAGATGAAGTGAATTGTCATAAGAATAAGATCATAAATTCATGAAAATGACACAAGATGATATCAACAAAACCATCATGCTCTGAATCCCTCTTAAAGGCTAGACATTACCGAGCTGGATCTATGTCTGAGTTCGCAAATGAACTTATTAACATCAATCAAAATAGATTTGAGTTCAAATGAGATCAAATATAAGAGATAATAATCAAAAAACAAATGAGATACTATTAATCAAGATGTATAAATTTGAGGAAGTTCAGGATGAGACAAATGTAGTTGTGTCAAAAGCTCATTACATGAAATACTTGATGATGATGATACCACCTTAGATTTCTCCTGTTGAAAGCTAGGCAAAATATCTTGAACATTATGATGATCAGAAAATAGACACATACATTTCAAAATCGTACTAGTAATTTCGTCGTCAAGAAGAACTCCCTCTTCCGCCATCTGTTGAAGCAAACCAATTATATCTTCCTTTTCACCCATCGTAAAAAAACCCTTTAACAAAGAATCGTATACAACAACACTCGGAGCACAACCGCAAGCCACCATCCTCTCGAAAGTATGTTTGGCCTCCTTTAACTGCCCTAACTTCATAAACCCATTTATAAGTGTAGAAAACGTCACATCATCCGGTACCAAACCCTTTTGAATCATTTCCTCGAAGAATCGTTTGGCAGATTGTAGATCCTTTGCTTTTAGAGTTCCATGTATTATCATATTAAAAGAAGTAAGATCCGGTTCACTCTCTGTTTTACTCATCGCTAAAAACAACCCTTTCGCTTCCTCCAAACTACCATCTTTACAAAGAGTATCGAGCAGTTTGTTATAATGATCGGTCGTAATCAAAATTCCACGACCCATCATGTGAATCAAAAGCCCTTTCGCAAAGTTAGTCATTTTCAGGCCGCAGAATCCTCCAATCATGGCCGAATAAGTATGTGAATTCAGAACCAATCCCAAATCAAGCGCAGTTTTCAACAACTTCATAGCTGTACCAACATACCCTTTCTTCAAATGAGCACTAATCAACAAATTAAAAGGAACTATTTCCCTCATTTTCAAATCCCCTATCATTTCACGATGAATCTCCATAGCTTCTCCTAATCTACCTTCTTTACATAACCCATAAATTAACGACGTTAACATCCGATAATCTACCTCTGATCGATTCTCATCTTTCAACATCAAACGAACTAACTTTATCGCCTCGTCGACTTTCCCACTTTCGCAAAGCCCCCAAGCTAACGTATTGTAAGAAACAACGTCCCGTTTGTTATTATTCCCTTTTATCATTGTTTCAAAGACTCTTAAAGCATCAGAAATCATACCAGACTTACAAAATCCATCGATTAGTGAATTATATGTTATCGTGTTCGCCTCTATACCTTTCTCCGCCATTAAGTCTAGTATCCGCATAGCTTCAGAAGGCCTTCCATCTTTACAAAGACCGTCGATTAATACGTTATAGGTTATCAGATCAGGCTGTATTCCTCTATCCGACATAACATTGAATAACTCGCTAGCTTCTTTCCATCGCTTTGTTTTGCCAAGACAATGCAGTAAACTAGAATAAATGAATTTGTTCGGTTCAACTCCTGTTTCAAGCATTGTTTCGTAAAGTTTATTCGCTTGTTCAAAATTCTTGGAATCGCAAAATCCATTGACGAGTGCTCCGTAAGTAACAACATCTGCATTCAATCCCTTCAGCTTCATCTCTTCCAACAAATCTATTGCTTCTCCCATTCGCCCTGTTTTACAAAGCCCGTCCATAAGAGTGGTGTAAGTAATTAAGTTGGGGTTCGTTTTCGCCTTATCCATCTCAGCCTTCATGTTCAAAGCTTCTTCTACTTTTTGTGCCTTACAGAGTCCAGTAATGAGAGTGTTGAAAGTAACCACATCAGGCAATAACACAGACCCTCTGAACCATTCATTGAAAATCTTGACAGCTCTAAAAACATCACCATTTCGACAAATTCCATTCAAAACGACGTTTAAACAATATGCATCAACTGTGTAACCACACTTAACCATCGTGCCCAACACTCCAACAGCAAAACCAGGCTTATTAGAATGTGAAAAGAATTCGAGAAGAACATTCAATGATAAGAAACTGTGGAAAACATGGATACCCTTCATCTTATTGTAGACTTTGATAACCTGGTTATACTTCTTTGACTTCGAAAGTGCTCTTAAAAGAAAATTGCATGTTGATTCAGAAGGTGGGCCGTGAAAGTCAACAGCTTGATTAAAGAGGAGCAAAGCATCTTCAAGTTGGGGGTTGGATTTTTCACACAGTAACTTAATTCGGTTTTCTATATCAATCAAATTACCTGAAGATTCGTTGAAACTAGATTCTACAGTTGAATACGATGCTGAAGATAAGTATTTAGTATAACTCCGGATCAGGTTTTGAGAAGGACGAAACCAGAGAGAGCAATTTCTACAAAGCTGCTTTGTAATAATCATTTCACGCAACCGAATCATATATCTCCAATTGATTATCTCTTATTCAAGAAAAAGTTTTTAACAGCTGTTCTCTGATTTTCACCAGTGTCGTCGACCTACCCACATAAGCTTAGAGGCTCACCTCAGCGAAAACAAGGAAATCGCAACTGTTGATTCATCTTTGAAGAAGCTTTTTGGTCGCCGCCGAAACGCTACCGCGAGTTCGTAGGCACCGCCGGGAAACCCCGTCGTTTGCGATGAAATCAGAGTTCCTCCGTCAAGTTGACAGTAGCGTTTGATGCTTTCAGTGGAAGGTAGCTCTCGAATCTTCTCTCTCAATATTTGTGCTCGCTCATCGAAGAGGAACGGTAAAAATGTCTGTTTTTGTTTGAAGGAAAGAGCGGCGCTGGCTGTAGATTAGGTTTATTTTAGTTTTAGTTTTAGTTTTGCAAATACGCAGTTTCGGATTTAGTCTATTTTTTTTAAATCTCCTTTAATTAAATATTTATTACCTAGTTATTATTGGAAAATTTGACGAAATCACTTAAAAAAGCGTAGATTGGATGCACGGATAAATTTAATTGTGTAAATGATCATTTCAAAATATTCTAACGAAATTATATGTATCGCGTAACACGAAGAGCAGAATCGTCTCGCGAAGGAAATATATGTGAAAAGTCCAGAATGTCCGTGCCTTTCGCGTTTCGTAACGGAGGTAATTTCACATACTTTCCTTTCGTGTTACGCAACGGGACAATTTCGTCACAATTTTGTGCAATTAACCTGCGCATTTTGAGAACATTTTTAGGGTCATTTCGTCAAATTTCCCTATTTATTTGATAAATATATAAAAAAAAATACAATTTAGAGAAAAACTATTAGGCCTTGTTCGTATTTGGGTTTTCAAAATAACTCAACCATATCAATTGTCACTTCACTCTCCCTCTCATCCTTCAAATCAATCAAGTCATTAACCAAAATACTAAAATACCCTCTATTTTAAATTATAATTATTATTTTATTTATATATATCAATACCTTTTAAGTCTTTTTATCAAAAAAATCATCATTTCCTCAAAACTATCACCAATCATTACCAATAATCATTTTTCTCTCTTTTCAAGTTATTTAAATAACCTGAACCAAACAAACCCTTAATTTATTGAAATTAATGTGAGGGATAAGAGACCGCCACCTTTTCAACCAAATAATATTTGATTCACTGACCATTTGTCCTAAAAATAGAAAAGAATCAAATCAAATTAGATTAGCAACATGTGAGCTCTCATCTCTATCAATATCCTTAGGTCTAACTTAGTTTACGCATTAACAATTATTTTTCTATAATAATACTCTTTGATTCTATCAATTATATAAAAGATCTTGGCCTTTGATGTTAAATTTGATTTGAAATTTTGCTTAACACGTCTAATAATTAAACCATTCATATTAGAGTCATCTTGCATAAATGGATAGATCAATAAATTAATTGTTTATTTGAGATGAATCTTAATTTAAAATTGGTGACAAATTTTATATGGATAAAGATGTAACCTTAAAATGGAGAAGATAAAAAAAAAATGTATGCTTGTTTTATAGTGTATGATATAGTGCTTGCATAGGGTGACTTTTATGACCAAAATATACTATTATGTGTATCATTGTTTTTTTTGGTTTAATTGTCAAATTGAGATTTTTATTAGACCAACTTAGATTTCGGATCTCTTTTTCTAAACCTTACAATTTTGTGATATTTATTGTTAAAGTTATATAAAACGAAGTTTGTCTTAATAATACTCTAACCCCGTTAATTTATTATTATTTACGTGACATTATTTATATATAAAAATATATACATATCACTAATTGAATTACATGTCATTTTTTTCTCAACTCATGTGACCTATTATATTTAAATATGGTTAATTTATGGTTTATGATTCAAATTTGAATTTTTATTTTTCAATTCAATATATAATTTTTTAAAATTTAAATAAAAGTTTCATGTTCTTTTGAAACTGAAATTAAGATTTTTTTTAATTTAATAAGTAAATCAATTTAGGGTTTAATTTTTTAAATAACTATTATTCATAAATAAATAACATTTAATAATCATTATACATGGACAAACTATAAACATATTCTAACCCTCGGAAAATCCTTGTCCCAAAAAAAAATTTTAAGTTCAAGAAATTTCAACATCAATTTGTGTGTCAGAAATCTTTTTCAATAAAACATTATTTTTTTAAAAGATTTATAAAAATATGTCCTAATCTTTTGAAATTAATTATAACAATAATTAATTTTGATCAAATTTCAAATAATCTTTTAGATTTAAAACAATCCAATTAAAATTTGAATAAATAAATCTGTATTAATTTAAAAGATTATTTATTTGATATAAGATTCGCCAATTGATTTTTAATTTAAAATTAATAAAATTATACATTTACAAACGAATATTTGACTAGAGTCTCTTTTAGGTTCGGTGTTTGTTGATACTCTAGAAAGGCTTTCATGTTATATCATCTGTATCAATTAAAGAACGTTTCTACTTTATAAAGTCTTGGCTTTTGAAAATTTGGTTTTATTTAATAATTATTCTTCAAGTTCTAGACATGTACATGTTTTTCTTGCATTTAAAATTATAGAATAATATTTAAATGTTGGTACATGAGATTGATGTCGATGAATAATGAGGAAAATACCTAAAAAAATATTAGTTTCAGAGCGTTAGGTCTAAAAATAAATCCAAAACAGGCCCTTATTAAAATATTTTTTATGAAAAATTTCTTTAAATATTTTGAAATTGTTTTCCATTTTTTCAGATTTTTAGAAAATGGTTTGTGATTTCAAAATTAAAAAAATTAATTTTGAAAATTAAAATCTAAACCAAAAACGCCCAAGACCGGTCTTTCGGTCCTGAGTGTTGCTTCCCTCGGTCCCAGGCTAAAACTCTCGGTCATGGGTGGAAATCCCTTGGTCGAGGCGCGGGAGGATCTCGGTCAGGTACGGGAGGCTCTCGGTCGAGTGCGAGAGATTCTTAGTCGGGGTACGGGAGGCTCTCGGTCGGGGTGTAAGAGGCTCTCGATCGGATGCAAGAGCCCTCGGTCAGGTGCAAAATACCTCGATCGAGGTGCGAAGAGTTCTCGGTCTTAGGCTAACTCTGGTCTAAACTCGGGTTAAACCAAGGCTAAACTTGGGCTAAATTTCATCGGTCAAATGTAGGGGAGGGTTTATTTTTCGGTCATGGGCTAACCTTGGGATAGATTTGGGCTAAACCTGGGCTCAGTTTCCTCGGTCGGAAATCGAACCCTAGTTAGAGTCTCAATCGGTCGCCAAGAACATCAAACTGCAGGTTTGATGTTTTTGATTGGGGCCTTGATCCAATGGCATGTGGATCTTCGCTTAGTCTCATGGATCATTTATAACATCATCCCAATGCATCATTCAATTAGGATGATGTCTCACTCAACTCAAACAGTTTTGAAAAAAAAAATGTATTTTGAGTTTTAAGGTTTTATGAAACGTAAGGAGCTAGTCAATAACTTCTTTATACTTCATATGATTGAATGAAACTAAAACTTGAACATTGTTGTTCGTTTTGACTGATTCAAGAACTAAATTTTATTTTTTATAAAAAAATTAGTTTTTGATTAAACATGATCGTGATGGCTTTGAATTGGCTTAAATATGTTCTTAACATCCTTAGAAACATATAAAAAAATTTGGGTCGCTGATCTTGAGTAATAACATAACCCCGATTTTGAAAATTTTCTAAATCAAAATTGGGTATTTATGATTTAGATTGATTTGTTATGTTTTGTTTCGATAAAAAAACTTACAAATAATCCTAAAATTATTCTTCAATCAAGAAATCAGACAATCAAGCAGTATATAAAACTAGTCGAACTAAAATATAAAAATTTCAATAAAACATGTAAATCGAATTATAGTAGGATTGGAAGTTTACTTTGAGTTGGAGAACACCACTTAACTCTTTTAGAAGCTTCCTAAATGCCTGGATCCGAGCTTTACAGCCTTGCACAATTTTCAAATTTTCATAAAAAGATTGAAGATCTTCAATGGAGGATTTTTTCGAGATTGATTGAGAGCTTGAGGGTGGATCTCTTGTCTTCGGTTTGCCTAGAGGAGGCTATTTATAGCCTTCCAATGTCGGTTGATC
This sequence comes from Impatiens glandulifera, assembly GCF_907164915.1. Lineage (NCBI taxonomy): Eukaryota > Viridiplantae > Streptophyta > Magnoliopsida > Ericales > Balsaminaceae > Impatiens > Impatiens glandulifera. The sequence goes on along the minus strand of NC_061862.1, from coordinate 17,759,642 downwards.
GACAAAGTATCTTTGATAAAAAAAAAGTATGCTTGTTTTATAGTGTATGATAGTGCTTGCATAGGGTGACTTTTATGACCAAAATACTAGTATATGTTTATTATTTTTTTTATGGTCTAATTGTCAAATTGAGACTTCTTATTGGGGGCCAATTTATATTTTAGAACTCTTTTTTTAAACCTCACAATTTGGTTCTCTTTATTTTTATTCGGGATTGATTGAGATTGATGGTTGATTTTTGAGGGAATAAGAGGTGTTTGAAAATATGATTAAGATTGGTGGTTGGTTTGTCGAGGGATAAGAGGCGTGTAAAAATATGATTGGAATTGGTGATTGGTTTACCGAAGGATAAGAAGCGTGTGAAAATGTGATTATGTAACCCCCGGGATTATGGTTCACTCGTAGCTTAACACATGTTTGGACGACACGTGACAATACGGGAGGAACCCGAGGTGGCTCGAGGTTCGATGTGTTTCAACCTTAGTTTACGTATCAGACATCTTTTTAAAAGAAAATATTTTAAAAATACTTGAGAGTTTTGAAAATTAATCATGTAAAAATTAATTTTATTCAAATTTTAATAATCTGGGCCCAGTTTAAATTAATCAAACATAACTAATTTACATGATTATCTATTTGAAACTAGAGTCGTCAAATGATTTTAGAAAAATTAGTAAAAAGTACATGTATAAATAAATGTACTTTATACTAGAGTTTTTATAAAGGATTCGTTTTTTGTTACGCTCGGGAAAGGGCTTTCGCGCTATATCCTTCGCGCCCGTCAAATGACAGTTTTATTTTATTTAAATAAAAGTTTGGATATTAAAAAATTTATTTATAACATTTTATTTCCTTTGATTAATAGTACGGGGTCGTAAACAATGATAGGTTTAGATTTCGTAAATAATTGTATAAAATTATTTAAAATGGTGTACCTATGATTGCGTTGATATAAGATTAAGTATAATACTTGAAAGATATCATAAAAATGTTAGAATTTAAAAATAAATTCCAAACGGGGCCTTAGCCAAAATATTTGTTTAGAAAATATCCCGAAAATATTTAAAATTCATTTTCTGACATTTGGAATTTTATGAAAATGGATCGGGGTTCCAAAATTACAAAAATAATTTTTTTTTTGAAAAGTGGAACCAAATAGGCCTTAGGACCAGAGTCCTAGGGCTTGGGTCTGTTTTTGATGATCTGGGCTCGAATGGGCTTGGTCTACACCGGGGTGGTCTTGATTAGGGCTTGGGAGCGTGGATCCATGGATTCAGAGGGCTTAGTCTTGGGTTCGGGAGGCTCGGTCTCGAACTTGGACTACTTGGTCTTGAGTTTGAGAGGCTTGGTCATAGGCTCAGTTTACCGGTTTAATTCTTCGATCCTAAGTTAAGGGGTCCTCGGTCCTATGCTAAAAGGGAACTCGATTTTAGGTTAGAAAAAATGGTCCTAGGATAAAGGGAGTGATCGGTCTTAGGTTATAAAACTAAGTCGGATTTCTCGGTCCTAAGCTAAGAACATCGGTCCTTGGGTTCGGTCCTAACTCAAGAACATCGGTCCTTGGTCTCGGTCCTAACTCAAGAACATCGGTCTGTAGTCTTGATCCTATGTTAGTTTTCTCGGTCGATTTCATCGGTCCCTACTAAGATCATCGGTCCTCGTTCTCGGTCCCTAGCTAAGAACCTCGGTCATTTGCATTGGTCCAAGAGGACCGAGTGTTCTTGAATTAGTCAAAAAATTGCAGGTGTTATATTTTTTTACTGATCATGAAATCATGACCTGTAAGTTGCAGCCAAATCATATGATTGTGGGGATTAAAGCCTTAACCATAATCACGATTAATCGATCTCTACAAAGATTAATTTCTCAAAACTATTTTTAGGTCATTTGAGATCTTTAGAATTAGGTCATCTCATGGCCTAATTTTTGTTCCAACAGCTTATAAATGATGAACATAGTCAAACACAACCAAAATAAGAATGTCATAGCAGCTCTGTAACAACTTTTGAAATCGAAAGTCAAACTATTTTTTTTAAATCAATTGGATCAAAATGATCGAGATGTTGATATTATGATTTGAAATTATCCTAACATGTTTAAAATATGTTAGGCAACTATTTGAATCAAAATTCAAGTCAAAAAGCTCAAGAACATCAAATTCAAAAAATACATATTTCAAACCAAATTTTATTTTTTTCGTTTTAGGTTGATTTAATCAAATCTCTTCCGACAAAAAGTTCATACATCATCTAGGGAGTGATTATAAACAAAGAAAATAAAATTGAGGCCTATAACATATCAACCCGATCAAATTTGAAAAAAAAATAGATTTCAATGACAATTTAAATTATAGTGAATCTGGAAGCTTAGCAGCAATTGGAAAACACTCCAATGATGTCTATGAAGCTTTCCTGAAGCCTAAATCAAAGTTTTGATCGCCAAAAAATATTTTTACAAAAACCAGTTCCCGAAATCTTCAAGATCTTTGATTTAAGTATTAATATGTGATTATTGTTTGATGTTTTTGAAGCTTAACACCTAAGGAGTATTTTTACTCAGCTAGGTCGGTCAATCGAAGTAGAATTCAACTTCGATTTTTCTATCGGAGTTGTTCACTCCGTTTCTATTTCAACTTAGGCATCCTAGCTAGGATGTAGATTTTGAATTCAAAGTATAGGGGAATTAAAGGCGAGGATAATACATGTACAAGGGTGAAAACATGTAAGGATAAGATCGACTATATGCAAAGATAAACCTTCTGGAAGAATCGTTAGCGTCGATTGCATTTCTGGTGATCCCTTACATCGGCGAAAAAGACGGGTTAAAACGATATTGTTTCGTTTAACTGAAATGTGGAGTTTCAGTGTTCCATCATGTTTTGTCCGCGTCTGGCTGTTTTCGGTTAACGGGTTGGCATCTTGTTCGTTAATCCCGTGTGGATCGGGCGTGCGCGTTCTTCCTAGGTTATCAGGATTATCAGTTTATATTTTTAATAAAAGGGTTATTTGAAATCGAATTTTTATCCCTTTTGTAAATTTTTTCACCAAAAATAGCACAAAAAATGTTTTTGGAAAAATAATAAAAATTATGTCAATTATTTTTATTTTTGGATATTTTGAGGTATTTATTTAATTGTTAAGACATAAATTATGTTTAAAATCATAATTAAATAATTTCAACCCCTTTTAGTGTTTAATTTGGGTAAAATAAATACATATTTTAAACTCAAATTTTTTGGATTTTATTTAATTTTTCTAATTATGGTTTAATTATCACAATAATTAACCCTAATTTGATTTTTTTAATCTATTTTTGGGGTTATTTTGAATATAAAAATTAAAAATGTTATTTTAATATTATTATAATTTAATAATATTATTTATAAATTAGTGTATGTCAAATTTTCATGTTTACAGATTGAGTTTGATGGTTGGTTTGTCAAATGATAAAAGACTTATGAAATTGTGATTAAGATATGGTTTTCCAAGGGATAAGATACTAGTAATAGAATCATGAGGTGACGGATTAGAGGTTGATTGAGATTGGCAAAAGGTTTGTCGAAATGATAAGAGATGTGTGAAAGTGTGATTAAGATTGGTTGTTGGGTTATCGAGGAATAAGTGATGTGTGAAAGTGTGATTTGGATTCGTGGTTAGTTTGTCGAGAGATAAGAGGTCGTTAACATTAGGATAAGTTTTTGGTTTGCCAAGAGATGTAGGTAAAAAGGATCGTAAAGTCATGAGATTAGAGGTCGATTGAGATTGGTAGTTGGTTTGCTAGGGATCAAAGGCATGTAAGTGTGAAAGTTTGAGGTTACGAGATGAGAGGTCGATTGGGATTGGTAATTGGTTTACCGATGAATAAGAGGCATGTAACATTGGAACTAGTAGTTAGTCTATCGAAGGATAAGAGGTCGATTTAGGTCGATGGTTGATTTTCCGAGAGATAAGTAATATAAAGTGTGATTGAGATTGATGGTTTGTGGTTGGTTTGCCGAGAGATAAAAAAAATATGTGGAAGTGTGATGTAACGAGGTGGAGAGTGTCATTGGGATTGGTGATTGATTTGGCGAGAGATAAAAGGCGTGTGAAAGTAATGAGGTCACGAGATGAAAGGTCAATTAGAATTGGTGGTTGGTTTTTTGAAGGATAAGAGACCAGTAAAAAATGATCGTAAGGTCACGCGATTAGAGGTTATTTGTGATCGGTAGTTGGTTTGTCGAGGGATTAAAAGAATGTGAAAGTTTGAGGTCACAAAATGAGAGGTCAATGGGATTAGTAGCTGGTTTTCCAAGAGATAAGAGGTCGATAAGACTGAGATTAGTTTTAGTTTACTAAAGGATAAGAGATCGGTAACAAAGGATCGTAGGATTACTATATTCGAGGTCGATTGTGATTGATGGTTAAAATATATGTGAATGAGATGTTAATTGACCGAAATATGAGGTCACAATATTAAAGATTGATTGTGATTATTGGTTGATTTATCGAGAGATAAGATACATCTAAAGTGTGAGGTCATGAGATGGAGAGGTCAATTGGAAATTTTGATGGTTGGTTTAGCGAGTGAGAAACGTGTGAAAGTGTGTGATGTCACAATATTAGTAATTAGAGTTGTCCACTAAGAAAATAATATTGGTGGTTAATGTGACTGAGAAGGTTGGTTGACCGAAGTGTGAAAGTAAGGTCACGAGATGAGAGATCAATTTGATTGGTGGTTGGTTTGTTAAAAGAGGGTAAAGAGGTCGCGGTAATGATATGAGTTGGTTAAGGTACAAAATAATCGAAAAGTGGGGTCACATGATTAGTACTAAGATTCATTGGAGAAC